>NC_056035.1:36805772-37075772 GCF_004379255.2 Salvia splendens
ACTTTTGCATTGACTTCATTAGTCAATCCAACAATAATAAGAGAAGCCACAAACAAAATAGCACAAATTTTCTTCATCGTCATTGTTGTAAATAATCACCTGAAAAGAATTGCTGCTGCAATTGTTAGGCAACATTAGAAGAAAAATTGCATAGAAATGTTTACTAATTAATATCATATAAAAATGTACTAGTAAAATATAAAATTCTAGAAGACTATATATGAGCTCTACCAACCTCAAGTTTTGTTTAGGCTTGCTATGTTGCATCCTAGGTGGGCAGTTTATATAGGGGAAAAAGGTGTTAGAAAATAATAAATTAACACCAACTAAATTATTAAGAAATAGACTCGTAAAGACTAAGAACTTAATTTAAGGAATCTTCTTTGTAGTTTCAGCCACAACAATATGTAATGGAAGCCACTCTTTTTTGTTTGATAGATAGTTAATTAATTAGAAATTGTAATTATATTCTCCACTAATCTCTTTGGACGATTTATTAACGTTAATTGCTAGTTGTTACAATAAATTAATGTTGTTTCTTTTTCGGAAAGTAGAGTGGAGAGCGCAGAATGGTTAAAGTTATGTTGTGGCAAAGAATTTAAGAAGAGATAATGATTTTTTAGTTGCTAAGTGGACCAATAAAAACTAATGTTTCTCAAAAATGTGACATGATACCTGTCCAATATTAAAGTTTGGTAAAGATACAACACAATCAATTTGAACTCACTTTCTATTTTATGGGATTTAAAAAATCAATTTAGTTAGTGGAAAGTATGTGAAATGCTAAAAGCATCTGCAACGGGGGATGGACGGTGTCCGTCCGTCTGTGCCAGCGGCATGGAAGACGTCGTCCGCCGCTGGCACTGCGCTGCTCGATGCATCGAGCACGTCCGTGCCAGCAAGCAGGTGATGTGGCCGAACGTGATTGGGCAACGGCATAGTCGTTGCATTTGAATTTTTTTATTTTTTTTAAAAATGTTTTTAATTTTAAAAACTGATTAAAAATAAAAAAAATATTTTTCCACTTCCCAAAAAAAATATATCTGTTTTCTACCTTTTTCTACCCACTTTTAATTTTTAAATTCTTTTTCCCCCAAAAAATACACATTTTCATCTATAAATACCCCCACTTTCACACCAAAAAATTCACACCATTATACACAATTCTCATCTACATTCTCTCATTTCCATTCTCATCTACATTCTCTCATCTCCATTCGCAATCTTTCTTCCACGGGATATTTTTAGCTTTAATTATGTAATTTTTAACTTTTAGTATTTTAATTATGTAACTTTTTAATTTTTAGGATTTTAATTATGTAATTTTTAATTTTTAGGATTTTAATTATGTCTTTTTTATTTTATTTGTAATTTGTAATATTATTTTGGTTTTTTTAATAAATTTTAATATTATGGAAATGTTTTTATTTAAATTGAATAATAGAATGGTGGGACCCTTGTGCTCGTCCTTGCGTAAGAGCACAACTGTAGGTGTTGTGCTCTTGCCTAAAAGCATGCAGAAATAGTGGCACCGGGCCCACAACTGTGCTCATTGGCAAAAGCACGGTTGTGGGTGCTCTAAAGTATTGGAGTTTGGTTCAAATTTCACTTGTATGTGATAGTAGAAGTGTCAATGTGTCATTCCTATATGGCATGGGATTATTTTCTTGAAATGTAATGAGAATTATAGAGGCCAGATTTGAACGGTCCATTTCATATCACAGCATTATGAAATTACATGTGAACCTCATGGATTGTAAATAGTAATAAAATTATTGTTTTGGATGGTTGTTTGGAAGTGGAATTGGTAATCCAACTATGCACTGAAAAACTATAGTCACATAGCACCACTCTGTGCGGACCATAAGTTTGGATGGTTTTTCAAGGATTAGTAATAATTTCTCATTTATCTCTATGATGACTCGATTGTCATCCTATTTAGTAAATGATAATCATTTTACCAACTAATTTGTATTTCCCTGTCTATAGTATAAATGAGGTTGTCTGAGCTTGAGATTCAAACACTCTAGCTAATTTTTGCCAATAAATCGTGTCATTAACACACTACTTGGTTGAGTGTTGTGTACCAGATGGAATTGCAACGATGGAGCTTGGTCATTCTGCGTTTAGGATCTTATCTGCCTAATCAAAAAAACATTGATAAGTCTCACTCTTATTTATTTTATAACTTCAAACATTAGACTAGTATGCAAGTGTGCAAGGCCTTTAACCATGTTTGCCTAGTAGCTCACTACGTGTCATAATGAATAATATAATGGAGTAATTATAAATATGTATCTTTGACAGAATATTCTATCTCCAATGGATGTACAGAAAAAAGTGTAATATGAGTGCTAATATTATAAAAAACAGTAAAGATTAGATAGGAATTGCCCGAAATTTAATATCAACAAACACCATTAAAGAAGAATCTGATAGATCTCTAAAACGAGTCATGTCATTCAAAGTAAATACTACACTTCTTCTTCTTCCTTTTTTTCGATAAAGTTCTTCTTCCTCCTTTTTAATGGGATTTGTATTTGATTACTGAATTCTACAATATCAGTTATGATCAATGCATGATGGAGAGTCGATGTGACAAAATTATTGGAAAAAAATTACTACTCCCTCCGTCCCGGGCTACTCGCTCATTTCCTTTTCGGCACGGAGATTAAGGAATGAGTGTATAGGAAAGTCAAAAATGATGGCTGTAGGTGAAAATTTTTACTAAAAATGGAAAGAGTGCAAGTAACTTGGGACGCCCAAAAAGGAAATAAGTGCGAGTAGCTTGGGACGGAGGGAGTACTATATTTTAGCTACTAAGAGCATCTGCATCGGTGGACGGACGGCGTGCCAGCGGCACGGAAGACGTTGTCCGCCGCTGCGCTCGCGCCGCTGGCACGGCGCTGCTCGATGCATCGAGCACGTCCGTGCCAGCGAGCAGGCGACGTGGCAGCGTGTGATTGGCCAACGACATATCCGTTGGAAAATCTTTTTATTTTTTTTAAAAATCGAAAATAATACCAAAAAAAATATTTTCCCAATCCCAAAACAATGCCCGTTTTTTGCCCGTTTTTCTGTATTTTTTTATTTTTTTCCCCAAAATCATCTATAAATACACACATTCATCATCCATTTTTCACATCAAATCATCTCTCATTCATATTTTTCATACAACTTATCTACACCTTCATCTCTCACTCAAAACCTCAAATGGATTTCACCCATCTCATTGCGGAAGCCGAAGAACAAGAATACTACGAACAACATCGCGTCGCTTATGAAGCATATGTCGCAGCGAATACCCCCGCCCCTCCTCCTCAACCAACTAGGTCAACTCGCCGCTACATCCATTGTGACCGGGAGGGAGCCCACGAAAGGCTCGTTGCCGACTATTTTGCCGACAGCCGCGGTTTCCGGCAGATTACTTCAGGCGCCATTTTCGCATGTCAAAGCGCTTGTTTATGCGTATTGTCAACACATTGTCCGCTCGTGTTGAATTCTTCCAAACAGGTCCAGATGCAGCCAGTCGGCAAAGTATCTCGGCGTTGCAGAAGTGTACGTGTGCCATCCGATAACTCGCTACTGGGCAGACAGCCGACCTCTTCGACGAGTATTTGCATGTCGGTGAGTCCACTGGAATCCTTTGTCTTAAAAATTTTTTGCGAGGGCGTTCGTGCAGCTTTCGGTGATGAATTCCTTCGGGCACCCACCACCTATGATTGCCAACGGTTGCTTCGTCTTCACGAATTAGTCCATGGCTTTCCCGGAATACTTGGCAGCATTGACTGCATGCATTGGAGGTGAAAGAATTGTCCGACTGCTTGGAGGGGGCAACACTTAAGCGGCCACAAATGCGGCGGCCCAACACTTATCCTTGAAGCGGTCGCCGACTACCGCCTATGGATTTAGCATGCATATTTCGGCATTGCCGGATCCAACAACGACTTGAACGTGCTCTATTCTTCACCCCTCTTCAATTATGTGTTGAATGGTGTAGCACCGGTGATCGACTTCACCGTCAACGGAAATACATACCACATGGGTTACCATCTCGCCGATGGTATCTACCCAAGGTGGTCGACTTTCGTGAAGACGCTCAGCAACCCGCAAGACCCGAGACGGGTTCTTTTTGCGCAGCGTCAAAAGTCCACACGGAAAGACGTCGAAAGAGCCTTTGGGGTCCTTCAAGCCCGATTCAACATTGTGAATGCCCCGGCTCGGCTGTGGTACTTGAATAATATCGCCGACATCATGTACATGTGTATTATCTCACACAACATGATTATAGCCGACGAAGGACCGAGGGCGGCTAGCTTCTACGACGAGGATGAAGCCGAAAGCTCAAGCGTGAGGTCTCCCCCACGCCGAAGTGTGCATACGACGGTGGGTGAGAGGATCGAAACAAGGCACACAATGCGCGATACCCGAACCCACGTTGAGCTACAAGAAGACCTAATCAAACACATGTGGGCGAAATTCGGCAACGCGTAGTGGGTTTTTTAATTTTACGAATTTAATTATGTAATTTTTAATTTTTTAGGATTTTAATTATGTAATTTTTAATTTTTAGGATTTTAATTATGTCTTTTTTATTTTATTTGTAATTTGTAATATAAATTAATTTTTTAATGAATTTTAATATTATGGAAATGTTTTTATTTAAACCGGAAGAGCATAGTTGTGGGTGTTGTGCTCTTGCCTAAGAGCAGACAGAAAAAGTGGGGCTGGGCCCACAACCGTGCTCGCTGGCAAGAGCACGGTCATGGGTGCTCTAAATACTAAGATGTCAAGCTACATTCCAGTATAGAATTATGGCTGCTAGCTATCGGATAAATTTAACCCATTTCTATACTTGGAAAATAAAATGTATGTATCCACTGGATGCTAATATCTTGAACTTAAAAAGTGTTATTCTAAATTAAAAGTTGTAATTTTCTCTGAAGATTATAATCACTCCATAACCAGTGCCTTCAAATAATTTTTATTTAGTTTGAATTGAATATGTTTTAGTTTAATTTTGTGTACTAATTAATTATCATATGATTAATTATTTTTAATTTTATTCTTGCTCATATGTTCGGCCCAACTCAATTTGACCTTCCTCCCAATCCTGGAAACCCATCTAATTGCCTCTACGTGCCGTTTTCGGTCCACATGGGATCGTGATTTGCGTCCGTTGATGAGTGAGGCATTTATCAGAGCATCTCCAATGCCGGCGTCAAAATCGCGACGCCGATTTTTTGCCGACGCCGGTTCTGACGCCAAACCATTGGAACTGGCGTCGGCGAAATCGGCGTCAAAATCGGCGTGGCCATGCCTATTCGCGCGATGACGCCGGTTCCGACGCCGATCCTCACGGCGCCATTGTAGGACCCCTATTCGGCGTCAAACCGGCGTCAGATTTAAAAAAAAAAATAAAAAAATTTTGTTTTACGGAGGCGGCGGGAATAGCCGCGGCATAGGTGGCGACGGAGGCGGCGGCGACGACGGTGAAGAAGCGCTGGGCGACGACAGAGACGAGGACGGCGGCGAGGAGTGATTTTGTTTTACTTTTTTAAATTAATGTACTTTTTAATTTTTGTATTTTTTTTAAAATTATTGTACTTGTTTTTAAAAATTAATGTAATTTTTATGTTTTAATATTATTATTCGAATTTTCCGTATTTGTCTCGTAAATTAAATTCCGTATGTTGATACGAGTGTAAATTAAATTATATAATTGTTATTAGTGATGTGGATAGGTAGTGTGAAGGCTATGCGAGGGCTATTTGATGTCCAGTTGATGTGGCAAGCTGATGTGGCAGGAGAATTGTAGTGCTGATGATGTGGCAGTGTGAAGGCTATGTAAGGGCTATTTGACGTCCAGTCTTACTGGAGATGCTCTCAAGGAGTCACTTAAGTTACTTATCATCTCTCAGTTATTCTCTCAATTCATTCACATGTGATCTCACATGTTTTGTGCTTTCTCTTTGATGAGAACTCTACACCTTTGGCGCAAAAACGTATGGTAAATGACTAAACTGAGAGAAAATCAAAGAAACCCTAAATATTACTTCCTCTGTCTACGAAAAATAAGACACATTGTAAATGACACGGATTTTAATGTAGAATTGGTAAAGTAAGGGAGAGGGGAAAAAATTAAGAGAGAAGTAGTGTTAGTGGAATGTGGGGTCCATATTATTAGTAAGAGAGAAGAGAAAAAAGTAAGAGAAAAGTTGTTGAAAAGTTTTCTTTTTTGAATGTGCTCTATTTTTCATGGATAATCAAAAATGGTAAATGGAGGGAGTATCTTTTTGACCCTTGAATGATATTAGATGGCTAAACCCATCGTTCATCATCGCAACGATGTCATGATGACTTTGATTTATAAGCTTGATTTGCGAACACTATGTGAATTTTAAGTCATTCTGACACAGAACGATTTCAGTCCGTTTTCGGAGTCGTCGACATTTACTATTAGAGCTGCATCACCTTCTCTCTAAAATTTTCTCTGGCACTCTCTTTATTTCTGTCTGTGAGATCGGCTTTTCTGATAATCTCCTTTATTCTCTGAGTGAGCGTTGAAAGAAAAATCTCCTAACAAAGTACACCCTTGAATTTTCTTGTGAGTGTCGACGTTGAATCGGAATCTTCAGTTATGTGTTGTAAAGTCGGGGAAGATTTCAGTGTTCTTATATGAATTCAAAGTGTTCTTAGTGTTTTGTGAGAGTTTTCTTTTGTGGTTCCACTCGTGAGTTGTGAGATTAATCCTTCCATATCTTGTGCATTCAAAGAATCTTAATAGAGTGAACGAGTAAAAGTCAATTTTGGTCCTAAACATATGGCTGAAATACGAATTTGGTCCAAAACATTCACTTTTTGAAAAACGGGTCCATAAAAAAATGAAATTCTTGTCATAGTGGTCCTTTTCTTATGATTCCGTCAAAAACTGACGGTCAACTTCTGATTAGTGATATTTTGACTGTATTAGTGAATTTTAATTAGTACAAACCACCTTTCTTTCTTCTTCCCGTTCATCTCAAGAACCCTAATTTTTTCTGCAAGAACACACTACCTCAATTCCCAAAATTCTCTTCCAATTCACTATCGAAACCCCTATGAAGAAATCGCCTAGCAAAATCACCCTTCAAAGCTAAACACCCATTTTCTGACTCCCATGAGTCTCGATTGTTGAGTTAACAATCATTTTCTGACGACGGTGGAAGCAGCCCAGTATGGAGGAACCACTCGACGGTGAGCTGCGAATCTTCATGGAAGCAGCAGCTCCACACCGGCTAATCGTCACGAAGAGAGAGCGAGCTTGGAAGTGGCTGTGCTGATTGCACAGGGGCATGACCGAGAGGGTGTAGCAGTGAGCAGGGAAACGAATGAGAAAGACAAGGGAAAGCCTTAACGGAAAGAGAGAAAGAGAGGAAGGCAGATTTGGAACAGTGTGAGGGTGACGGTAAGGTGCCATCACACGTTGGCTACGACGGAGGAAAAGAGCGGACGGACGACAGACGGAGGCGGCCGCTGGAATTGAGACAGAAAAGAGAGTGGATTGGTGGGGATTGAGGAGATAGAGAGGATAAGCGTGAGAAAGAGAACTGGCGGCGCCACAACGGTAGCGGTGGAGGGGCTGAATTTCGCCGGCGGGAGAGAATTTTAACGAAGCCGCAAAATGTGGTTAATAAGCGTTGACCATTAGTTTTTTAATGGAGCCGTTAAAAAAGGACTACTTTGGCAACATTTTTATTTGTTATGAACCTGCTTTTCAAAAAGTGAATGTTTTAGACCAAATTCGTATTTCAGTCATATGTTTATGACCAAAATTGACTTTTACTCTAAAGTGAATATAATGAATTATCCATACCTAAGATTTCTATTTTTAGGAAATATGGAGTAATAATTTATTTTAAAATTAAGTAGGAGTATAACATTAAAAATACAAAATTTGATCATTAGACACGAGAGAGGTTCATCAAATCTTACATTTGGTTTTTTACTATTTTTATAGGATAATTTATTATTGCCGATTCAATTAAAAATACTAGATACGTTGAATCACAAAAGGGGATCTCCACCATTAATCCCTGGAACTCAATCCAACGGTCGCTGATCATCACAATTTTGGCGCCATTTCTATTCCCATTCCCCTCTTTTCACCTTTCATTTAATCCAACATAATTTAGAAAGAAAGCAGAAAAGAACATACAATTTGTTTTGTTGGAGGAAGAAGAGATTTTATTCTATGGATTCAGGTGCAGGAGAAAGCTCTGCTGCCGACGACTACGAGTCGTTGATGTCGACCACCGACGCCGAGCTGCTGAAGAGCGCGTGGCGGAACGAGAAAGCAGCGCCGGAGATTCTCAATTACGCCGCTGATTTGGTGCAGAGATCGCGCCAGCAGATCCAATTAATGGTGAGCGATAACTCTTCAATAATTCCAGGCGCAATTGCCGATTTTGAAAGCTTTTTGTAGCTTAATTTCATTGGTAATAGGTAGTACTACTTTTGTTGTGGTTAATTTTCAGTGGATTTGTGATTTTAATCTGGGCGCTAGGGTTGAAGGTTTTGTTAACTGAAATTAGTGGAGTTTTTGTACTTGTATTTTGCTCTTTCGTCTACTAATCGGTTTGCGGTCATGATTTCGTGTGATTCTGACTGTTTCAATTGAATTTCCTTTTCGAAAGATTATATTTTTGGATGAAAATGAACGCTATTTTTATCACTAACGAAGTATCAATTTAGTTTGCTAATTGATTGTGTTCAGTGTAAATTTAGCGCTTTTCTGCTTGATCTATGCTATAAAATGGAATTTTTAAAATCAACACTGTCCGTACCTGAAATTCTATTGAACAGAAAAACTGTGTTTGTAGTGCTTGTTGAAAACTGTATATGTAGATTGAACTTTTTCTTGCAGAATCGCAGATGACAAGTTGATAACTCAAAATCTTTTCCTTGCTAAACATCTAATGTTTTGGACATTTGTGGGAATTATTTCCAAACTTGATTTCTTGCATAACGTTAAAGCATTTTTTTGAATGAGCTAATATTGCATTTTGAAATCAATAAATGATATGTTTTGTGTGCATCTGATTCCTACTTTGGATATGAGATATGGAATGAATCAATTTCGACTTAATACTAATATCATTAATCAGCTTGCATTGAGTGATAAACTTGCTTTGCGAATGAATATAACCATCGGTTGAAATATGAAATGCAGTGGTGTGTGGTTGATGTGCAAATCACTCATATTTTGGGTAGAGATATGTGATGAATCAATTTCTACTTACCATATCTGTCTGCTTGCAATTGAGTAATAAACTTAATTTTCTTGCAAATATAACCATCGGTTTGAAAGAATGGTCATTGATTCTTGAAATTTGAAATCAATTATGTATGGTTTTATACAAATAATTCATAATTTTGATATGATCGATTTCTGCTTGATACTAAAGTCATTCTGCTCGCATCAAGTGGCAAACTTGCTTTTCTTGCAAATATAACCATTTGTTTGAGAGGACGGTTGTTGAATCTTGAAACACTGATGTATGTTTGCTTTGCAAATCATTCATATTCTGGTTATGAGATGTGGAATGAAACAATTTCTTCGCTATATATCATTATGCTTGCCTTGAGTAATCAGCTTCTTTTCATGCAAGCATAACCATTCGTTTGAGAGAAAAGTTGTTTAATCTTTGAAATGAAATTGTTTGAGTAAATGATTCATATTTTGGATACGAGATATGGAAGTAATCTGTTTCTACTTAAATTTGTGAGTTGTTGGGGAATATCCACCCGTCTTCTGTGGATGTTGGTTTGCACTGATAAATTATCGGCCTTTACTTCACATTTTTTCAGGAAGAAATGGTGGAAGATTACATCAACGATGGTGTTGATCCACTAACAGTATCTCTTTACCAGATTGACTTGGACAGGACCATGTTCTTGTTGAGATCTTATCTTCGCACTCGTCTTCAAAAGGTGAAACTTCGGCCACGCCTTAGTTAGAAACTCTGTCTGTTCAGAAGAATGTGGTTCATCTATCACTCGACAATAAATGACATGCTTCTCGACTAACATTGTTGTTCTCTTGATGCAGATTGAAAAATACGTCTTTCATATACAGAAAACTGCGGAAGAATGGAATAGGCTTTCTAAGCAGGAACAGAAGTTTGCTTCAAGGTGAGTTGTTTCCCTCTAGTGATGAGTCTTGCTCGTAGAAGTATCTGTTTCTAACGTTTAAGTGCAGGTTTGCTGGTGACATAAAGCATCATCTGGATCAGTCTGTTCTCTCTAGATTGCCAGATCAATACCAGTCCCATTTGAGGCAATCTGCAGCAAGTGAAGAAGATGACATGGGTGAGCATGGTTTATATGTTACTCTTCTCTTTTTCAACTAATTTGGTTTTTCCCTATCGTGCACTTCTTTTCATTTCTTCATTCTGCCTTCCTATAGAATATAAGTTATCATCAACTTATGACTTGAACACGTGCACAAAAATATCATAATGAGAATAAAGGGGTAATTGTGCCTAACTACACAAACTTTCACCAAAATTTGATTTTGCACATGAACTAAAAGTCCCTCCTCTGTGTACATGAACTTTGAATTGTTCTTATTTTCTCACATGGTTGTCAAAAGTTCGTGTATCTATGCACCCCCTCAAGAAACAATGTCATTTCAGTAACTTTTTCTAAAAAATATCACCGGTTTGGATAAAGACTCTGGCACTGGATTTCTGACTAAGTAGGCCTGAGTTTTTGCAAAATGCTCCAAAAGGTTGGAACTATAAGTTGATTTATCCTTCTTACGACGCACTTCTTTTCATTTCATTTCATGATCTTCTCTGTTCGGTTTGCAAGATTGTATCCCCGGATTAAATATGTAGTGTGTTTGGTTCATGAGATTTAATACCACAACTCAATTCTAGATGGATAATCATAGGATAGTTAGTCATAGCTAACCCCATATGACTAAAATAATCTTACAACTCTATCCTAGATTGTATCTTGGTATTATTTTATCTAGGAAACCGAACACCACCTTATAGAATAACTCTACTACCATTTGAAGTGATATGAAATTCTAAACACCCCTTTTCCACCTTCATGCTATGCTAGTTCCAGAGCCGCAGCTGGATTCTTATGTCGTCTGCAGAAGCAAGAAATACTTGGGAGCCTATCAGCTCGACGACGGGTAATATACCAGCTACAGTTTTTTTACTCAATTATTCCTTTTTGTAACTATGCTCCTTACATTTCTATAATCCACAAACATGACAGTGGACAGGAGCTTATTAACATTGAAGCAGACGATTTGTATGCTTTGCCATACAAGTCTATAAAGCCACTCGTCGAGAGTGGCCAAGTCGATCTCGTTTAACCACCCAAGCGCAGCTGTGTGTGATAGTGAAGGAGGATGTTAGATTGCAAGGACAAGAAGAATGCATCCAGTTCTTGTGCAATGGCATTTGTTTGTCGTTGCACCTGTGTTTTTGTCTTTGTGATCGGCTGTAACGTATGAAATACTTATGAATTAGATACCGTTCAAGATTCGGGCACGTGTTATTTAGTTGGATTAAATCTAAGGTTTGTTTTATTGGATGGTTGCCTCTGAATGGCTCCAATCTAGTTTATTTTTATAAATGTAGTTTAATGTGAGTCACAAGATCAAAATGGGTGAACTAAAAGAGCCACTCTTAACATTTTACATTTATAATTACTTATAATAATTCACAATCACGGATATTTTAATTTTTAAGTGAGCCATGAATTGATCTTGTTTTGTCTAATGAGACCTAAATTGATGTTAATTTCCTTACAATTCATGACCAAAATTATCCATAAGCGTGAATTAATAATAGTACTATTATATTGTAACCCCTCCGTCCCTGAAAATTTGTCACATTTCATTTTTTTCACCCATTTTGGAAAAATGAAATAAATAGATAAAGTGGAGAAAGGGTAAAGTAAGAGTGAGAATAACGTGGAGAAGACTTTCGTCTACGTTATTCTCTCTTTTACTTTAGCCTCTCTCCACTTTAGCTATTTATTATTATTTTTCTAAACCGAGTGTAGAAAATGAAATGTGACAAAATTTCAGAGACACGGATTGTGTATAAAATTCACAAATGCGAAGCGCTTTAGTCCTATATTGATTTTATCAGCAATTCACGATAGTGAAGCTTTTAGAAGACTTTTAGTCATGAACTTCTTTTAGGGTGTATAAAGATTAAAAAATACTGTAGAGCAAAAAATCATTATATATTTTATTTATATATTTATGTTTTTTATATTTTTACACTAGCAAAAGAGATATTTTGACATAACTCAATCAAAATTGTCCACTTTTAGAATTTGATTTAGTCGACTGAGGTTTCGAAAAGAGTCCTTTTTTGTTGAGGAATATAGACATATAGTACCACGTACGCTATAATTTGCACAAAATCTTATGTTAAGTTTTGGAGGTTGGTGAGCCTTTTCTTTAAGTTTTGACTTTGTTTTCTTAATTTATTTAGAGAATTTGTGTATTGATTTTGTCAAGTTGTTGTATGAAGGGATGTCAATTGGGCTAACCCGCTCGGGTTTGGGCCAACCCACTCGGGTTGTAGGGCTATTTGGGTGCGGGTTATATGGGTTGTAACTTTTTCGGGTTATAAATTTTCGGCCATAACCCTAAATCTTCGGGTTTCGAGCTAACCCACGGGCTATTCGGGTTTAAAGTGATCTTATCTTATGTGTTACTTTCTATCCAATCCAATATTCTAACTTATAAAAAAAAAGATTGTCGCAAATAGTAAAGTATTATCAAAGTGATCAAGAGTAAAAAAATAATAGCAATTGAAAATTGAAACAAAATACATAAACATATCGCTAATTAGTAGCACACGTGAATCCGACACAATTAAACGGAAATTATGCATTTCAAAGGGGTTGAATGACATTCTTTTGTATACCCAAAAAATAAATTCTAAGTAGTTCAAAAAAGATAGTATAGATAAACTCTATAGAGTTGAATGACGTTTTTCTACATCAATAACTTTTTAAGCTTCAATGATTGTCTTCGAGAGGAAAAACTTAATGCGGCGTTTAATATGAGTAAATATTAATAATATCTATATTTCATATAACACTAACTTTCAATTTGAGAGAGAAAACATAATTATCATATATACTTCATATAAATGTTGCATTTAATATTGTAATTACCATATATACTTCATGTAAGAATATCAACCAAAATTTTAATTATATTTTTATTTTAAATGCGTAACCCATGGGCTAACCCGCAACCCACCCGGGCCAACCCGCAGACCCAAACGGATCAACCCATGTAGCCATATTTTGTATCTGGGTTGAGATTTTATGGCCCTAATCCTATGATTTTACCGGGTTATTCGGATCGACCTGCAGGTTTCGGGCTAGATTGACCTCCCTAGTTGTATGTTTAGTTTTTAATGACCTATCAGCCATGCAAAAGGCCTAGTTGTATGTTTAGTTTTTAATGACCTATCAGCCATGCAAAAGGCCATAAAGCAAACATAGGGCAATTGATCTTACTCCGAATATCCCATAATCTTCTAAACATACATATGTGGCTCCAACGCCTCAAAAAAAAACGAGCATCTAGCAACCGCCCGTGACGAACCAATGAGGAATTCGAGGAAATTACAATTGATCAATTATTTTTTCGTACAATGAATTTGTATTTTTCATTGTAATCTTTGATATAAGGAGAGTAATATCTTCGTGAGATATATTACTCTAATTTTTTAGACAAATCACGTGTATATATATATAACATTGAAAAGGATAGGAATAATAGGAATCAAAAACTAGTACTGTATAAACTATAGCGTATGACGAATTGAAAATATTTATTTTCATCCTAACGCAATTGGATTTTGAACCAAATTAACGAATCCATATTCAATTAATAGTTCTTATTTTTATTGTGAAATATTCTTATTATCACTTCACGTTCATCGAAATGAACAAAAAAATCAACAGAAAAAGCTAAAACAAAAATAAAATGCCACAATATATCGTTCTTAATAAAATCACGTAGAGTAATTAAAAATTTCCCTCCACACATCCCAAATTCCCAATAGTCCTTAAATTAATTTCAAACACCGAAAAAAGAGAAAAAAAAGTTACACTTGTTATTTTCAATTTTTCATCACCACCAAAAAAGGAAAGTTTCAAACCGCCAGAATTTTGAGCAAACCCTCAAATGTAACGCCGCCGCTCTCATCGCCGCCGCCCAACCGAATCATGGCCCGCACATCCTCATCCCGGGCATCCAGCCCGGCCCATTCCAAATACACCTTCAAATCCTCCATCCCTACCTTCCCATCCCCATCCTTATCCATCACCCGAAACGCCTCTTCCATCGCGGCGTTCACTCCCCCTCTCCTCTTCCCGCCGCCCAAAACCCGCCGGAATTCCTCGTATTCGACGAATCCGTCGCGATTCGAGTCAGCGGCGGAGATCATGGAGCCAATCACGTCGTCGTCGGAGCCGGAGATCCCGCCGTAGAAGGCGCGGAGATCGGCGTGGCTGATCCGCCCGTCGCCGTCGGCGTCGAGGACGTCGAACGCCGAGCGGAGATTCGATTTCTCGACGGTTCTGGAAAGTTCGCTTCCCGTTGGGCACATTTTGTGCTTTTGTTTTAATCAGTTTTTATTTTTATAAAAAACGAGAAGCGAAGAAAGCCTGTGAGAGAAGAAGCAGTAGTTTGTGAGGAAGGAGGTATTGGCATTGAATCTCTACTTATAGAGGGAAAATACTTGGTTTGTGGGCTCCATTGAGTCAAATTCTACCATATCTATTGTTTATTATTATTATTATTATTATTATTATTATTATTATTATTATTATTATTATTATTATTATTATTATTATTATTATTATTAGTTTCAATCAAACCACAATTTCTTAATTTTTACTTGGAAATTGATAGGTTGTAGTGTTAAGGAGAGTATTAATGAATTTTATGATTTGATTGATTATCTTTTAGTTTCCTAAATAGAGTATGAAAATTGAAAACATGTGCATTTCCTATTAATAATACTCCTGCCGTCCACGAAAAATAAGACACATTGTAAATGACATGAGTTTTAATATGAAATTGGTAAAATAAAAGAGAAGGAAAAAAAGTAGCAAATTAGTGTTAGTGGAATGTGGGGACTATATTATTAGTAAGAGAGAAAGAAAAAAAGTAAGAGAAAAGTGAAAAAAGTAAGAGATAAATAGTGTTAGTGGAATGTGGGGTACATATTATTAGTAAGAGATAAGGGAAAAAATAAGAGAGAGGTTGTTGAAAACTTTCCCTTTTTAAATGTGTTCTATTTTTTATAGACAACTAAAAATGACAAATGTACTCTATTTTTCATGGACGGAGGGAGTATGTTTTTGAGTTATCAAAAATCTTAAAAAGTGGGGTCTCTCATTTATAAACTTTTTTTGAGACATTATTAGTCAGGTGTGGATGGAGTATAATTGAATCTTTTCTTATAATTTTTCATTTTATGAAAATTAGAAGAAAAAAATTGAGAGCACTCGCAACAATAGCTCAAAACTTCAAAATTGGTGTTTTTTATTTCATGTCGGCCGCACACATCTAATTCATTATAATCTCATGTTATTTACTAAATTATTATATTTTTAAATAAAATCAATGTCAAATATTTGAACTATCATAACTTCGTCGTTTTATATCAATATATTTTTAATTTTGTTTGTTAAAATACAACTTAATTTCTCCTGTGCTACACGGGATTTCTGTTATCGGAAATCGAACCTGAATATATAATTTTAAAATATGAATAGTTTAGATAATTAATTGTATGTTTCTCAGTACAAATAATTATATTTAACAAATTTTGGAAGGTCCAAATGTTTGGGCAGCAAGTTTCGTCATTTTATAATATAGTCTCATGTGGAAAAGAAATCTTTGGTAGGCGATGCATGACGAGTGTGCTGACGCCATCTTCAACCTCCAAAATACTGATCACCACTTAATTTTAATTGGCTTTATTGGATGTATACATTTCAAATGCAAATTTTTATACAATCTTTTTTTTCTATTTTTTGTTAGTAATATTTTAAGAACAAAAAAAATACTAATATGAATACCGAATAAAAGGGTAAATGATCCATTCATCTACTCTTTTGCTCTTCGTTATCTTCCATTTTTTACTTGATTTCTTGTTGTTATAAAATTAGTCTGTATTCATTAGTCTGTTGTAAATGGGACATGATTAATATCAAGTTCATAAATAAAGAACACAAAGATTCTAACAATCCTGTGCAAATATGAGTTGGAATAATCATCAAAATATCCACGTGTAAGCTAAAGAAATGTATCATCAACTTGTGTTTACTTTGCTACTAGATACAGAATTGGTTCAATAATTCTTTTGAAAATAATACTATATGGAAAAGATTATTTAAACTTGTATAAAGAAGACATAATCATTACTAAATCAATAAGTATATAAGAATCAAAGGTCCCAACTTCCACTAGTTTGCTATATTATATAGGATTCATAATTCATTAATCTGTATATCTGTTTTTAATTAGTTATCTGAGAGTATTATTTAAGAAATAAATGGAAAAAAGAACATGATAGAATAGTTTCATTAATTGATATTTGACAAAGTCGAGAAATATGGAAAATTCCACATTTGATTTGACGTCACGCGACTTTGTATTAATCACCCCGTTGATTAGGAATACTCATTTATTTTCTAACTTGTTGATTTGCTATTGATTAGCTTTCGATTGTGTTAACTTTTTATAAAACGACATGCCAAAAATCTCAATGAGTGGTGGAAAATGCCGAATGAGGACATAAAGGTGTTGGAGAACATTTTACTTTCAAAATTCTATTTTATTGGTCTATAATTTATCCTCGAAATCAAATAAAAATCGAAATTACGCAAATATTACTTTAAACTCTACATGTATATATTGAATTATTTACTATAAATTAGAGCCTCTATCTGTTTTCCAGTTCCGAAAAAATGATGTGACTCAAAGTCATTAGCGCAAGATAAAATTCTGTTATTAAAATTAAGTGAAAATGGATTAGTTAAATACTCTATTCATCCCCAAAGAATATGCACTTTAGATTTGACACGAGTTTTAATGTAAAATGGATAAAATAAGAGAGATGTAAGAAAAAAAAGTAATTTAAGGATGGTAAGTGAAGAATGAGTCTCACCTTATTAGAGATAAAAGAGTTTTTAAAATTAAAAAGTGCATATTTTTATGAAATTGACTAAAAAGGAAGGAGTGCATATTTTTATGGGACGAGTGAAGTAATAAATTATAGATTCAAACCGATTGGATAACTAAATTAATAGTAATAATTTCAATTATAATATATTTCTCCATTTTTTGAATCGTTTAGATAATTTATTGTAGGTTCTTACATAAAAAAAACCACACAAATCTCAAAATCTGGGAGGTCCAAGACCAAATGTTTAGGCAGCAAATTTTGTCATTTTTATAAAAAATAAATCTATGGTATGAATGACGTCTTTGCTGACGCCTTAAGTCGATCAAAATATGCGAAGTTACTCGTGACCATAATTCAATTTCTCCTTTTATGTAACTACTCTTTCGGGAATGAACCAATTTTCCATCCAAATAGAAAATTTGGCACAATCTTTTTCTTTAAAAAAAATTAGGTTTTTCCACATACTTTCAACTTGACAAATAATATCACGAACTTTACTTGTATTTGTTATTTTTCACCAGTTCAAAAATATAACCATATTAATGGATTTAAGAACAATTTTGGAGGACGTGCTTAAAAAAAACTATCATTAAAGATTAAAAAACTTGAAGCTCTCGAAGTTGTTGTTGAGAAGTAGAGATGTCAGTGTAGCCCGCAACCCGTGGTTGGCCCGAATAGCCCGGCAAATTTATAGGGTTAGGGCCGGAAATTTCTAGCCCCATAAAATCAAAATCCGATTAGTCTGCACCCGATTAACCCGCAACCCGTTAGGCCCAGACCCGAAACCCCGATAAAATTTCTATTATTCTATTTTTTACTCCTAGTTCGACACTTCATTGATTAATTTTATAATATAGATAACTAAAAAAATAGCTTTCAATTTTATATTAAATATACAAATTATATATTGAAATTTTATTAATATATTAATTGAGAAATAGATTAAAAACTTCAATTTCACCAAAAATATATTTAAATATCTAATACATGCATTAAAATTTCACGAAATATCTCAAATATTACTATTTTGTCATGTTTATGATTGAGTTTAAGCATACATCTAAAATTTATCATAATTAAATATTGTACATTTTATGAATATAACTAGTTTTCATCATTATTTATTGGATTGATCGCATGTTAATCTTATCGACCGCAACCCGATTAACCCGTTGGGCTAACCTAAAACCCGAGCTTTTAGGGTCAGAGCTGAACGTTTATAACCCGAAAGAAATCACAACCCGATTGGCTCGCAACCCGAACAGGGTTGGCCCGAAACCCGATGGGCCGGCCCGATTGACATCCCTATTGAGAAGTTAAAATAAATTCACATCATGATATTATTTGGTGAATGTTTTTCGCCGGTAGAAAATAACAAACTCGGATAAAGTTCGTGATATTATTTGCAAAGTTGAAAGTTCGTGGGAAAAACTCAACTTTTTAAAAGTTCTTTGATATTATGGGCCAATATCCCTCAAGTAAAGGAAGAATAATAGTATGAAATAAAAAAATGGATAAAATAAGAGAGAGTAAAGTAAGTGACAAGAAATGTGTTGACGTTTAATAAAAAGAGAAATGACTACGCTATTATAGAACAAAGGGAGTACTATTTTCGAAACACCTTTTAGTTAAGCAATCTAAAAATAAATAAAAATAAATATATTAATAAAATGCTCACCTTTTGTTTGATATCATTTTTTTAAAACTATTTACTCTTAAATACTTGAAACTTATAATTTTAATATCAGAATAAGAAAATAAAGGAATATGAAAGAAAAAAATACTTATTTTAATAAAACACGCCATTTTCAATACAATTTAAAGATGACATTTTGTTCATGAATGAGACCATTTAGGAATATTTAAAATTTCATGATTTAATATTCCCATTTCGAAATACATGAAACATACCAAAATTTGACCAATTTCAAGGTTTAATTGGCTATTAATTCTATTCATTCATGATAAGATTATCATAAGCTGAACTCGCTGGGTATGATTCGTCATTGGAAGTTTTTACAATTCATACCTAAAATGTTGTCCACAAAACGTGATTTTTTTTTGCACGAGCAACACTGTAACTTCTTAATTCTTTCAAATAAAACAAGTCCATAAAAATATTTCAAACAAAAAAAGGGGAAAATATTTTTTTTAAAAGATCTAGATAGCGAAACCGAAACTTCTCTACAAATAAGTCTAGTTGAGTTGTCCTAGAATTAAAAAAAGGACAAATTCAAGAGACAAGAGTAACAATAAGACAAAGGGTTGAAAATTAAAATAAATAAAATCTGCCACACTTTTTCAAATGAATAATTTGAGCCTCTAATTGATATGGTATGTGTTGTAATAATCGCTACATATAAGTTTTGTTATTAACGCCCCTTATATGCATATCTTATTATATATTAAATGATATCATAATATACACGTGATATATATAAATTGATTAAGTAAATACAAGATGTCACATAAAATAAAATTCTATATGTAAAACCTCTGCTCTTTAAATTAAATATGATCGTATTCCTATTTGTAAGTTTTAATGTATATTTTATTTTTAAATTATTTAAAAAGTTGTACAGTACTACTTCTTAAATTTATCTTACGACGGTTTTAATAAGTTCAATCAAGTCGGTTTTAATTTATTTTTTTTCTTGAGTCGTTTTTACGTTTTTCATCTTTTAATCTTATCCTCGATGTTAATAGCGATATTTCACATAGATTTACTATTATTATTACTCCTATTATTTAATTATAGTAGCTAATAGTAAGATGCATTCAAAACTCATAGATAAGCTGAATTAATATATTGGACGAAATTCAAAGCCCAACTATAGTCCAACATCGTGAAGCCCAACTATATTCCAATATCGTGAAGCCCAGTTTCAAAACCCTAATTTCCCAAAATCCCTCTATTTAAATCACAACAAACCTCTTCCTCATCATTCTCTCTACAAATTTTCCCAGATTCAGCCAGTAATCGCAGCTGCGATATTCGATTTCTGAGATTTCCTTTCATTTTATTAGAGTCCTATTTATCATCAGCTATTTTCTCTCTCTTCGATTGCAATCAAGCAGTGTTTTGTGGTTGATTATTTTTTGCCTCTAAGTGGAAATTCGTCAAGGATTTCTCTGTAATATATAGGTACAGTTTATCGTATGTATATGGGTGAAGAGGCAAGTACAGCTACCGCAGTGAGTTGTTGAGTCGCTTCGCTTTTGTTCAACCCAGGCGCAGTGAATAAAACCCTGCTAAATCTTTTTTTAGATTCGTTCCTTTAAAAAAAAATTAAAGTCGCTAGTTTTGGTAGATTCTGTTTTGCGGTAATTTTTAATTTTTGGGGCTAATTAATTTTGAGATCCGATGATGGCATGTATCTTTGAGACCTGATTGTCAATTTGATGACAACTATAAGCATTTCCGCTGAGGATTTCTCCCAAATTTCAAATTTTTTGTTTCATCCGTGAACTTTTTTTATCATGTTGTGACATTTGAGAGTAATTAATTTTGAAATGATGATCGCACTGGGCTCTGAGCAGTTAAACTGCTATATTGATGGACAATGCAGCCTAGAAAGCTATTTCTGATCTTTATCTTCAATTTTCAAATCGATTTTAATTATACGATCGTGTAAAACCCATTCCCGTATACAACCGTTTTTCAGATTATTTCGATTTAATTATCAGTCTACAATTGTAATATTTTACTACCCTTCATCTAATTTCAAATTTAATTATCAGTCTACAATTGTAATATTTTACTACCATTCATCTAATTTCAAATTTAATTATCAGCCTACAATTGTGGTACGGCCGCTGCTTCAAATTGGACTTTATTATGCCTGATCTAATAAATTAAATTGGTCTAACACAATCTAATCAGTTCACTTGACTTAAAATTTGAATTTACTTTTTTAAGGTCATATGCAACGTTGTCTCTTATTTGTTTATTAACTATTCATGATTCCACAGTACTTTTTATTCCATTTTTAACTAAGACTCAACACCTGTAATCCGTTAACTATTCATGAGTCCACTATACTTTTTATTTTCTACAATGTGATACTTAATTACGTGGCTGGTATAAAAATGTTATCACTAGTTTATTCATTTGAAAGATTAAACAAAGAGAGAAAAAGTGTAAAATAAAATAAACAAACAAAAATATTTTTGATTCCATTTCTCCTTTTCTTAAACTTGTAGCTTAGCTCTTAGCCTCTTTGGAAATTAGCGTGGCAATACAAAAGTATGGTTGATTCAATCTTTCCTTCTCTGAAAATAAGTATTTTAGCACAATATTAATTTTAATTTACAATTTGTAATGGTGTATATGAAATGGGTAGATATAAAAAGTTATAGGAATAATATTACCAGTCAATGAATATTGTCTCAAGAAGAAAGTGAATGGACATAACCAATGGACCCAATGGAATTCGAATCTGTTATGTTCCGTTAGGACATAACCAAAACAATTGATGCTCTATACAATCTTCATATAGAGTATTTAATTTGCTCAAATGATATTTCAAAACCAATTCTAATTTTAATTTTTAATAATATACTCATATTTAAATTTACACCAAAACAAACCCAAACTACTTTTTCCTATTTTGTGAGTCAAACTTAAAATAAGTTATTAGATATTCTATCCGTTCCATGTTAATAGAGTCATTTTTTTGTTTTAAGAAGTTTTAAGTTAATTTAGTCATTTCTATTTTTAGCAAAAAGTAATTATCACTTTTACTTTATTCTCTTTTCATCTCTCTTACTTTTCCACCACCCATTTAACCACTATTCTTAAACTTCGTAACGAAAAGTAATACATCTATTAACAAGGAACGGATGGAGTAGATAATTTTATTTTAAGTTTAAATGCTCTTAGTCTAGTCACTTGAATTCGATTATTGGCCCGATTTAATTAACCACAAAATAGTCCTTGCTGTAACTCTTAAGAGCATCCACAGTATGGGCGGCGCGCCGGCCGCCCCGGCTGTCTATTGTAGGAAAAGCGTCCGCCCCGAAGCTGACGGTTGGGAGGGGACGGAAGCTCCATCGGCGAGCAGCGGCTAGGACACGCCTGTGCGCGAGCGGTGCGCTTGCCTATTGTGCGTCCGCCCTGGCGCGGCGATCGCCGGATATCCTTTTTTCGTTTTCTTTTCATTTTTTGAGAGAATGCAGCAAATTGCAGTGAATAAGATGGGTTTATGAAGGAGACAAAGGAGATGAATTTTTTGATTTCCTTTTTTTTAAGTTTTCTGTTTTTTTGAGGGGTTTTGACTTAAAAAAAGCTGGGTTAATTCAATTAAAATTTTTATTCTAACGGAATTAAAATATACAAAAAATAAAATAAAGTGAAATGTGACTAACAGTCTCCACTATTGCTGCGGAAACTTTTTTTATGGCCACAGATAAATCAGAAGTTGCTGTGGACAAAAAAAATGGCGGGGCGGGTGGAAGTTTCCACCCGATTGTGGATGCTCTAATGATGTCCAGCTATATGAACTTGACTTCAATATTTAGTACCATCCGGACCAATCTTGACTCTAGATTCCCACAATCTGAGCAATTTCATAGATGAGAGAGAAATAAGCACATCCAGTTGATATCAGCCACCCACGTAAAATTTTCAAATTCTAAACCGTCTAAATTTTTACTGATTTTACAAAATCTCTGTTTCCTCATTAACATGAAAAAACAAATCAGCGAACTGGGGATGCGAAGAAAATCACTGCAAAATAAACAAAAAATCCAGCTAAAAGAATTCCTGCATAGATATAGTTTTGGGAATAATGTGTTGGTAACTTGTATTCGATGCTGCAACACTTCATCTTCTCCCTCTCGCTCGCCAATACATGATCCACGTACCTGCAAATTTACACAAATCTCAAGTCAACACAACGGTTTTTAGTTTGGTTTTGTCCAAGCCTTATTGCTGGTACTGAAGAGAATCATCCTACGAAACCAAACAAAAATATAACTGAATATTTAAAATTAAAACAGAACTTAAACATAAAATCGAACAAAAACCAAAATTCCGGAAAGAAAATTGAATAACTGATTTTTATAAAACCACAAAAAGGCGAAATAATATATAGTTCAGTTTATAAATATATAAACCGAACAGAATCTAAAACCAAATTGAACACTTACTGCTGTGTGAACATTGAGCTCTGCAGTATCTCTGAGCTGTTCATGTTTGCATCTTGCAACCGATGATCGTATAGCAAAGAGGAAAGGTCCACAAGCTGCTCCTCTAGGCTCTGAAGATGAGAGAATGTTAGGAAAATGTGTGGTGTTTGTAATGAACGTTAGGAAAATGTGTGGTATTTGTAATGCTTACATCGAGGTATTTCTCTAGGCGTTCAACTAGCTCATGTGGGAATGGCTCCGGTAGGTTGGTTTTCTTCTTGTAGAACTTCTCCAGCCAAAGATCAGTGCTCGACTTGTTCTTTTTACCCTTCACGGCTTCTCCCAGGGGCGTCTTCAGGTGTTCTGCAGCGAAGGCTTGAACAGCCTGCAAGGGAAATTGAGTACATGCATGAATAAAAAGAGGAAAGGTTCAGGAGCTAGAGGATGTTAGTTGGTTACCTCTGATGTTTCTCTTATACGGTGAAGGGCAGCATCGACACGAGCATACACCGCGTTCCTCTTGCAGAATTTAAGAAGCAGTAGAAGTTTCAGAACTTTGCAGGATGTAGTTTTCTAAAATAGCGAGTTAAAAAGGTGGGTTTACCAGTGCTACATCACGTAGTAACTGACTGATCTGAGTAGTGTTTGAAAACGGTCCGAATGGATGACAACCAGCTGTCACGAGCCAATTCACGACAGGGCGGCTGTGTATGTGAGAAGCTTTTTCATATGGTGCACTCAATCCACCTACAACAGAGGCCAGTCCGGCCAAAATATGTCGCTGAACTTGTGATGGTATGGCATGCCTTCTCTGTAGCTCGGAAACGTAGCTGCACAACCAATAAAGGAGAAAGGACGTTAAAATATGTTAGAATCTCCTGTTCAATGAGCAAGCTGCCATATATTTCTTGTTTGTTAAGAACCTTTAGCCTCAACATGTACAATTGTTGGTCAAATTTCAAATTGATATTGAACAGCTACGATAAATTATAAACACAGTTGAAGAATACATCAGTAAAACTCCAACATGGCTATGGAACACCTACCTCAGAGGTATCTTATCAGTTTGATGCTGAAGCACAATTACTACGTCGTTGCTCGTCCATACAAGACTTTCATCTTCCATCATAAGGTTATCATCAACATCAGCCAGTGATAGGACAAAGCTTCAATACCAAATATCACAAGTCATTTTGTGATACTACGAATGTATTATTGGAAAAAAATGTTCTTAACAGATAGAAGAATTTTTATTAGTAGCATCAAACTCAGTCCTACAGAAGCTCCCGCTTCTACCCAGATAACTACTCCATTAGCTAATTTTTGCAATTTACATTCATGAAATTACCGAAGGATTGATTTTGCTTACACGGGAACAACTCTAGTTCCATAGGTTCGGAATAAGTCCCCTGGTTTTCTCTTTTCTGATCTCTTTCTCTTTTCCTTTTGACGTTTCGAACCATAAGTGGCCCAGAGAGGTTTATGCTTTATGATGGAATCCTCAGTTCCTTCAGTATCGTCCATCCAGGTCTGAAAAGAAACGAACATACAGAATGAGCATTAGGAGAAATATATTAAGAACATTACCACAAATAGTATCCAAATGATGTTCTAAACAATATCTACCTGACGAAGAAAATATTTACTGGAAAGGGATGGGTCAGACACATCAAGTAAACCTGCTGCAAGCACATCTGCAGACCGTTCCATCTCCTACAATTAGGATGATATTAAGATAGAATGAAGGTCAGGCATAGTTCAAAGTAATGATAGATCAATTTATCGATAAATATTCATGCAAAGGAGTAAAGAAGTGTCCACTTGTTAGTGGATTAAAATGGGAAGCAGATCCAGTCAAAATATCCTTTTTTCAATAATATAGAATCTTAAGGCGATCAATGCTTTATTTAATTGATCTTCCCCAAGGAACATACCTCCTTAAGAATAGCTCCATCCAAATATGTCTTCGTATGAACATGAAAGCGACCATCTGTCTTGGTTTCTTGAAGGGAATGACCTCTCATTGCTTTCGAGACAGCAATAGCCAACTTTTCATGACGATGTAGTGCATGTGTGCCCCCGACAATTACAACGTCCTGCCCTTGGTGAACCATCTTCTTAACCTTGAATATAATGACATAATGAGGAAGTTAAAAGTTAAGTGGTTGAAATTGTATATATATTCCAACTTCTGAAACATGAAATATTACAAAAATTCAATCATACAGAGTTTTGCTTGACCTACAATTTTTTTATTTATTTAGGGAACCACTAGAGTTAGACTGGAATCAAGAAACTCTCACCTCAGCTTCAATTGCTTCAACATCTACACTGTAATTGTGGCCTTTCACCATGATATTATACCTATTATGATTCTGAAGGACAATAATAGGTACAAGTAACCTAGTGGTCATATCAACAATTTCATACCTGGTCCAAGCAAGATAAAATTAGATAAGATGCACAAGTTAAACCATCCAAACCAGAGAAAAGAAAAAGCAACAGTAACAGTTAATGAAGCTGACTGCAGAATAAACAAGATGCAACAAGAAATGTCAGAAAGCTGGGGATTGTGAGAAAACATATGCTTATCCTAATTGAGATTTGAGGCAATAAATAAGAGGAAAACAAAAGCATGGAAGAAAATCCGGACTTCCTTGTGTAACATTCAACATGTTGAACAGTCACAGGATACTAATTTGAAGTGGGAACGGGTAATGAATAATATACAACAGTTTCTTGTCAATCTGGAGTAACTTAAATACGACAATGAATTAGGTCACTTTAATAGCATGACTCTTCCTCAAAATGAATTGAGAAGGCCAAATATAACATACTATATTTCAGTGATAATGAAATCAATTGAAAGAAACTTTTGCTGATCAATAACATATACATGTAACCCTGGACTCTTATAAAGAGGGGTCAAATATACGGAGTCCCGTTTTTCCATTTTAGTCCATCCGCAAATAGGAGTCCCGGTTCACTTTTACCATGAATAGTAATAGGGTCCCACATTCCACTAATTCATTTCACTCACATTTCATTTAAAACTAATATATACAAGTGAGACCCATATTCCACTAACTTTTTTCAACCCACTTTTCTTAATATTTCTTAAAACCCGTGCCGCCAAGAAATGAGACTCCTAATGGTGGACAGAGGGAGTAACAGACTATATCTCAGTGAAAATGAAATCAATTGAAAGAAACCCTTGCAGATAAATAACATATACATATAACCCTGGACTCTTATAAAGAGGCATAAGTAGCATACCTAACATCAGGGGCTATAACATGCTCCACTGTGGTTGCAATTACAGAAGCTAACTTGCCGATGAAGATATCATGGGCAGACTCACCACTAGCACCAGGACTAGGAAACAACACATTCTGTAGTCGAGGAAGTGTCCTAGAATTGACAGTTCCTTCTTCAGTTTCAATTTTTCCATACGTACAAGGTCCAGCAGAGAGGTCAACCACAACATATCTGCAATTTTTTTTGTGATCCAGGAATGTCAGGAGTTCCAGAAGGACAAAAAAAAGTAGATAAGTATAGTCATGAGAAAACACAAGTCGATACTTGTCAAACAGAATTAACACTGAACATAACCTGAGCTCATTCTACAAGATGGACTAGACACAGACTAGCTTTAAATACATAGATAGCATTAATATACCTGCCAGATCCAAGCCAAATCTGAGATGCACCTCCTCCATTGTACCGGTAGCGATATATGTAACCCCCTTCTTGGTTCTTCAACTCTTCTTCATTCAGATGTGGGATTTTTCCATACATTAAACTATCAAGATCAAGCTTACTGTTTCTAGGATCTATCCTTACCTGCAAGGACGTGATTAGAAAAAATGGCATTCAGTAGATTATACATAGAATTGTATACTAGGAGTACATGCATTTACTTTTGACATATTGGATTCCCATAAGTACAAGAAAAGAAGCAGTTGCGATGACTAAATTCTGGATTTTGACATTGCAAGACATATCAAGATTGTGTAACTCACCTTGTCAAAGTTAACCACAAAGATAGCAGTAGGCCTAGGTCTGTCCGTTTCTTCAACAGGGAATCCCCCATTTTCTAAGTCAAACAGGTAGGAATAAAGCTTCTCGAATTCTGGTTCCACAGCTGTCGCTTCAACCTCAAAGAGAGGAACTTCCCTTCCAAAATCTACCTGTTCGCTAAAAGGAACCAAATTTTCATATAAACCCAGGAAATAAGTAAATAGCACAGCCTGGTGAAAGTGAAAGTATGCATATGGTGTCACCTCTCTTGCAGTGCCAGCTGGAGTCATGGCACCTTTAACTGCTTCTTCCAATGCTATCAGTTCTGGCTGTCCAACCTGCAGTAAGAAGTGAGAAAGAAATTTCCAAAAGGAAAAAGTATAGCACCATGACACTATCAATAATTTGTCAGCCTGGATGTGCTATTCAGATATCTAGAATATGCCCACCGTTTAAGATAACTATGATATCTAGAATAAGCCCACCGTTTCAGATAACTTTGTTATCAGTTTCATAGTATGAGCTTGTTTAAGAGAAAACAAAACATGTAAACCCTAAGATAAATTTGTCAACCTGGATGTGCTACTCATGAAATAAAACCGAAATATAGAAGCTATGCGCATAACAGAAAAAAGTGGAAATCTTGATTTACTAGCTAAAATCGACATTTCGATTTTCCTGGCCCTCTCTTTAGAAATAATAACATAATGGCACAAGTACAGAGAATAAAATATCAGGCAATGTGATATATTTCATCAAGAAAGTTAAAGCACTTACAGGGAATGCATTATAGACTACATGGTGCTCAATATCAAGCGGCTGGCCAGTCTCTAAGCACGATGGTCTGTGAGCTGGAAAGGCAACCCTCAGAAACTCCTCCAACTTCTGAGAATCTACAGTATATCTGTACCCTCCATTGCCATTGAATCCAATAAGGACGACATTTACTTCAAGAGGGACTAGAAAAGGGACCTGTTATAGAGCAACAAATGCAAACAGATATGAGACCAAGAAAAGGAACTGAACAACAACCAGATGAAAACTATAACAGTTAAGAGATAATTCAGCCTAATATAGCATTCATTACACAAAAAGGTTAGTAGAGGTGCTAGATTTACTAACAAAGCCAATTGATCACAACAAATAAATTTCATATTTTTGGTTCAGCATGAAAAAAACACATCAGTTTCTCAAATTTTTCCCTAACGAAGCTACAAAGTTTGGACTCTTCCACAAGCCAACTTCCTCTTTGATAGAGGACAAGTTGTCTACTACTCTGCCAAACTAGCTTGAAAACTCTGACAAGAAACATTCACCAGCTTCCAAATAAAATTAGGAAATGAAAAACCCATTCTGAACTATAAAGGTAAAGAATCATAATTGATCTCCATTCACAAATTTAAATTTTAAACACTTGCATAACTTGTATTCTTAAACACATAAATACAAACACAAGAGACACACACACATGAATCACTTTCACAAATTAGCAATTAGCAATGATTCAGCAACAAACAAACATACCGCGAAATGAAAACGTGATAAGAGAAACACTACGCCAACCAGATAAAATTTCAGCAAAGCCAAAAGCAAAGAGAAACAAATAATTATAACAAAATCATCAAACTAAACTGAAATTAGATGAATTAGGAATTGCTCGAAGAAAAACAATGAAACCGCGCTAAAAATTGACACAAGTTAAACAAACAAACACTACCAAATGTTCACTACAATTATCACTTCAATCACACACACAGTTCAAAATAGTAGAATTAATCCTATCCGCACGAAATTGAGGTGCGATTCGTACCTCAGCGCGAGAGTGGAGCATCTGCCGAACATCAGATCGCACGGAATCCTTGACATCCTGAAATGCGCCATGGTGCCACGTTGGATGCCCTGGGTCTCTACGATACGCCTGCGGCGCAGATTCTACGAAAATCAAGCTCAACAAGATCCCCAATACATAGTAGGAGATTTTCATCCCCTTCATGCTTCAACAGAAAAACTGCAACGAAGGGGATCCCGAAGAAAAACACAGATTTTTCACTTTGACAAGCCGATTGCCATTTTGACTGTGAACTCAGCTGAAATTCCAATTTGGCCTATTTCACTCATTAGCAGGCCGGGCCCAAGTAGTATAGGGCTTCTTGTAAACAATTCGTTTCGAATAATGGGCCAGGCCCATCTGTAATACATCTATAAAATGGATTTTAACAGATTGTCAATTCGCAAAAGTTGTTGGAAGGATTGAAACAAATGTTACTGATATACTATTATATTATTATATGGTCAGAGTTCCATCTTCCATTTGTGGGCAGTATACAGTAAACAGTGGGGTTTTATGTTTTTTATGGCGTCTATAGTGTAATAATGCAGATCATCTGGACCGTTGATGAATGAGATCTAACGGCCCATATTAAGAAGAATAAATGATCTAAGGGATGAATAAGAGAATAACGCTCCCATATATATATATATATATATATAGAGAGAGAGAGTTGTGATCAATGTCGAACCAATTTTAAAGACCGAACTAGAGACCAAATCTGGGCCATTAGATCTAGTTTTTTTTATGAGATGTGCTGCTGTGTAAATTTTTCGGTCTTCATTACAAGCCCATTTTACTTCATTGTATAGGTTTATTACTTCATTCCGTACGTAATACCTTGAAACTACAACATGTTTTTACATTCTTCCAGTAGGTTTTGAAATGATTCAACATATGTTTCATTTGAATTCATTGACCTGCGTTTTTACTTTATTTACATTAAAAAATGCAATTTATTCAAGTGTGTTTATTACTTCATTCAGAAACGTTATTACTTCATTGGATAAGGTTTTTACTTCATTCCAGTAGGACTTCAAATGCTTCTAGACATACTTCATTCCAATAATTTATCACATCATTCCATGTGTTTATTACAATATATCAGCGTTGTGGCGGTGGTGATAGATATTGTAGAGAGAAAGAACGGCACGCGGACCGCATTTACGTATTGGAATGAAGTAATAATCCTACTGGAATGAAGTAAAAACCTACTGGAATGAAGTAAAAACTTCGTAACATGTTAGTATGACTTATTTACCTTCGGATGAATTAAAATGGGCTCTTGATGAAGGCGAAAATAATTGATAAATTTGTGTCTCTCATCCATGAAAAAATAGATCTAAAAACCCTAATTTGGTATGGTTCGGTGGTTCGGTCTTTAAGAGTGGATTTGTGAATAATGAGACTCTCTCTCTATATATATATATATATATATATATATATATATATATATATATATATGGGTGCGTTAAAATGATAACCATATTTATGGTGATAACCTAATAACCAATCATTTTATGGGTCAAAAATATCAATTTTACTAAAAATGATATTTATACACTATAAAATGATATTTTTTCAGCATGCATAGAATGATACTTTTAATCCATAAAATAATATTCTATTTTATAAAATGATATATTTCGTCCATAGAATGATAGGTTATTAGGTTATCACCATAAATATGGGTTATATGTATATATAATTATAAATAAATAAAAACTTATTATGTCCTACTGTTATTTAATCGTAGGAGTATATCTTTTTTTTATTATCCTAATATAGTTGAATTAAAAAAACTATTTATTTAATTTATGTGATTTTTTCTCTTTCTCATACTTTAGTTGCTCTAATGTAATATTATCTCTCCACTTATTTAAAAAACTATATTTATTTTTTCTAAGTTGTACTTTATTTTCTCTTATATTATACTCTTTCTTCACTCATTTCACTAAATATAATCTTTTCCAAAATTATATATCGAATAAAAAACGTCTCAACTCTCAATCATAATGAAATGGAGAGAGGATAACATTTACGATAGTGATTGAACCGTCACTCAAATATTTTAGTTTTAAATGAATAATATAATAGGAATTATACGTAATACGCTGTATTTGAATGCGTAGAGTTCTTCCAAGAACATTTAAGAGGGAGCTGTAGGTTTGGCTAGTATCCACGTAAGTGACACATGGAAAATTAATTTTATATACGACATAATGGGTTGTGAGACCCGATCATAGAAGTTCCTAGAAATTTGTAGATATCACTATTGAGCAATTAAAAAGTTAAAATAAAATAAAACAGAACAAAACTAACATTGCTTTCTTAACTACTCGTAGGAGTAACACTTTTATCCAGAATTTGCTTTTGCTCCATGTCTATAATAAGTGTAGAAAATGGGAAAAAAATAAGTTAATAGCAGTAGGTAGGAATTAATTAACAGCAATTTTACCTAATTAATACTCCATCTGTCCCATAAAAATATGTGCACTTTCTATTTTCGTCTGTTCCACAAAAATATGTGCATTACAATTTTATCTTAATTTCTGTGTCATACCCATTGCCCATATTTTTATGGGATGGAGAAAGTAGAATTTTTTTCCAGGATTATATAAAATAAATTTATTGCACGCCAACAAGTCAATTATACCACTTGACATCTTCTATTCCATTTTTTCGGTAATTTCAGTACTTGTGTTTTAGTTTTATCTTGTTATTGTTAACTAGGGCTACTAATTTGATTATCATGGTTGATTGATTGATAAATCGAGTATATTATAATTTTGTTAAAACTTGAATTATTAATAATAAATATAGTAGTATTAAAATAATAAATTTCATAATAGAACACAAGAATGCGCACACAGATTATTTGAACAGTAATGCAGGAAATTACGTATTACGTGTAATATGAATCTTGTTGATTCAAGAAACATGTGTGCCCGGATTTGTTCTTGCAAAACTACCCAGTAACCCAAACAAGAAATATGACAATAAAAAGATGGAAAAGAAGAGGAAGATGATTAGTGTTATGATTTAGATTAAAGTTCAAGAAAAAAAACCCAAAGGCTACCCTACTTTCACAAACAACAACCTAATGGCTCCACAAAACTAGCAACACAAGAACTAGTAAAGCATATCTTAACATTCAACCTAAGCCCGGCAATAGATTGGAATGCAACCACAAGGAATTTTGATAAATCTTCAAAAATGAAGATGGGTGCTCACAAATGGAGTCTTTGTTCTTACAATATCATTCAAAGTCTCCTAACAAAAACCCTAGACATGAGTATTTACACAAGAGGATAAAATTGCTAAAAAATAGGCAAAAAGAGTTAAAAAACGCAAGTAGCACAAAATGCCCGGTCGGGCATTTTTCCTCCTTAGAAATACCCGGGTCGGACGTTTTTCTCTGGAATCGGGCGTTTTTAGTGTTAAAATGCCCGGGTCGGGCGTTTTGCTGGTGAACTGCGCGACTTATGTAAAACGATCATAACTTCTTCATCCGGGCTCCGATTGAAGCGTGCAAGGTACTCACGCGAACCTCTTTCGACGATGAAGACAATGGTGGTCTGAGGGAAGCATTTGGACTTTATCTTAATAGGAATATTCTAGTTTGAATCAGACCTCCAAATCCGGCTTGGCTCCTTACCATGTGTCTACCTTCTTCTCGGACCCCAATCAACCAATGACCCTCGATGTCGTTGTATCCTATGATTGTGAATACCCGGATTCACATCAAGGCGCATAACTAAATTTTGTGGCTAACATCAGCATTGGTCTATTTTTGAATTAAAATTTGAAAACTTCAGCTTTTAATATAATCCTGGGACCATACTGCATTACTTAATTTGTGATCATATTATTTAATTATTACATATATGAAATTTTCCTGGAATTCAGACCGACCAAATGGCAAAAGCACAAAGGGGAAATCAGTCAGTTTAATTGATTTAGTTAAAAGCGATAAACTAACCACAACGGCTACACCGCGTTGCGGTTTTTTACGCCGACCAAGCAACCCTCTGACCCAATGGGTGAGTGCCACGTGTAGATAAAGTGGACCCCACGTAGAATATACCACCGGAATCATAACTGTTTTTTGAGGTGTCTAATATTTCTTGGATACACCCCCCCAAAAGTGATATCCTTAGGATTAGGTTTAGAGAAAAATCTCTTTCACTTTAATAACTACTCTCCTAGGAATAGGATGACACACATTCTTTTTCTTGTCAGATTTTCATTTGCCAAAATTCGAGTGGCCTTAACGAAATGTTTACAAATTAAAAATATACATAAATAAATTGCACGATATATTCTACTATCTTCTTTTTTCTAAAAATATAAATTCTTTTTTTAACCTGTTTATTTAAAATATACAGTTTCTATTTTAGGCAACAAATCACACAATCTAATAATACTAATTCCACTAAAAGTACTTTTTTCTTTTTCTCTTAATTTATTCATTTTTTATCTTCATTTCTCTTACTTCACTAATTTTGCATTAAAACTCGTGTTGTTTTTAATATGCATATTTTTAGGAAACGGATAAAATATTTAAAAGAGGTTAGTTATTTGGATTTTGGGGTATTATTGAAAGATCACACATTAGAATGCTTATATCAGGCCAGAAAAATTTGGAATGACAAATCTATTTTTCATGCTTTCATAAGCAAAGATTCAAACACTACTAACCTCTTGAATTGATAAGATAGTCCTACTGCTTTACAACCAGGGTAATAATACTACTACTACTTAAAAAAAAAATCAAATACGCCATTCGTTCTAGTTTTTTTTATCATTTTGATTTGTTTCACAATGGAAGTCACCTTTTACTTTTTCTCTAAATGAAAATAGATCATATGATCTAATATTTTATTATAAAACTAATACCACTAATTTATTCCAACGTTTTTCACATTTCATAAATTCGTGCTAAGACAATTATGAACTCCTATTTTGAAATAAAGTGAACATATTATTAATCTATATTTTAGAGGTATAATTGTACATCTTGTTCTCGTGTATATCCGCCATTGCTAATCATAACATGGCTAGCTAGACCATGGGTGAACATCACTTTTCGACACTAAAACTGGCCTTTCTTACAATTCATTCGCATATGAACTGATGCTTTGATGCAGACGCAGTAATAAATGTAACTCAAAATCAACCATATACTACTTAATACTTAATAGTAATAGATTCCACAATTCATCTTCACCAGCCCAAGCAAGAGCCAAGCAACAAAATATATTCATTGTTATAAAAAATAATCCTACTCTGCAGCTTCATGGAAGCATCAAATATCGATATTTAGATGGATAATAAAGAAACTCATAAATCAACATCTGCAACTTAATTTCAATATTAAATAAATCCGATAATAGATAAGCCCACGTCACTATCTTTTAAGATATCATCATTAACTTAATCGTAGTTCATCAAACACTCTAGACTCACCCAATTTTGCCTATAAATAATCCAACAAATCGACCTCTTCTCTCCATCAACTTCAACAACATTTCATCAAATCATTCAACTCTCTACGCACATTCAAAGCTCATTAGCAACATTCCAATCTTTGTTAACCTTTTTCCCCCCCAAATTATAGCTCAATCATGTCACCACCTAACATGATTTTTGAAAAAATTTCAAACTATTTCCGAAGAGGAAAACCTGAATCATGCAGATTCTCCCTATATCCAGACAGGGCAATCTCAGTAGATGGAGTTCCACTCCTCTCTGAAGTCCAACAGAACATAACTCTTTCGAGTTTCTCTTCAGTTTATTGCTATCCCAACTTCAACGATTCTCCCCCACCAAAAAACATTCTTAAATCAGTTGAATCCAATGTCGAAAACGGCGCCTTCATAGGCCTCTCTGTCGAGGAGCCCCTCGACAGAGTCCTCTGCTCCATCGGCAAATTCAAGAACCGGAAATTCCTAAGCCTTTTCCGGTTCAAGACATGGTGGTCCACCATGTGGACCGGTTCGAGCTCCTCAGAGCTCCAAATGGAGACGCAGCTCATCATCTTACAAGTTGAGGAACTCAACTCCTATGTGTTGATCCTCCCTCTTATCGAGGGAGGATTCCGGTCGGCCATCCACCCTGGGACAGATGGCCAGGCCGTCCTCTGCGTGGAGAGTGGGTCCACGCAGGTAAAGGCGAAAGCTTTCGCCTCATGCGCCTACCTCCACGTTGGAGACAACCCGTACGACCTCATGAGGGAGGCGATGGCGGCGGTTCGAGTCCACTTAGGTACGTTTAGGTTGTTGGAGGAGAAAGAATTGCCTAAGATCATAGACTGTTTCGGGTGGTGCACGTGGGACGCGTTCTACCTGACCGTGGAGCCGGTCGGGGTGTGGAACGGGGTCAAGAGCCTCGCGGAGAATGGGATCCCTGCGAGGTTCTTGATCATCGACGACGGATGGCAGAGCATCAACATGGATCACGAGGATCCCCTGCGCGACTCCAAGGATTTAACAGGCCTTGGGTCGCAGATGCTTTGCAGACTTTATCGTTTTAAAGAAAACGATAAGTTTGCAAAGTATTGGACAGGGGCGCTGACAGGTCCCAACGCGCCCCTGTTCGACCAAGGGCAGCATGACCGGATGTTTAAAGAGATGGTTGAGCTGGCCGAGAAGAAAAAGGCCCTCGAGGAGGCAGGGGAGGATGGTTCTGGCCTCCCAGAGGCCAGGATCATCGAGTATCTAGAGGCGCCGGAGGGGGTCGAACCGGGAGGTTTGAAGGCTTTGATTGGGGATTTGAGAAGGGAGTTTCCTAATTTGGATGATGTTTATGTGTGGCATGCTCTTTGTGGGGCCTGGGGTGGGGTTAGGCCTGGGACCACTCATTTAAATAGCAAGGTGACATCAGCAAAGGCGGGCCCAGGGCTGGAGAAGACCATGTTTGACCTGGCTGTTGTGATGATCGAGAAGGGCGGGATTGGGCTCGTTGATCCGAACAAGGCGGATGACTTTTACGAGGCGATGCACTCCTACCTGGCCGATGCTGGAGTTACCGGTGTGAAAGTCGACGTGATTCATGTAAGTGTTGATGTTTTTTTCTTTTACACGTGCAAAGTCATGCTTATTTAGGGCCATAAACGAGTCAAGCTGTGTCTAGCAGTAGGCTCTTTTATAGCCCTAGCAATTGTTATAACTCATTTAGTACATCAATTGTGTATACTTTTTTTAAGAGAATCTATATAGTTTTGCATTAGGAAATGGAGATAAGTTAAGTATTATGATTTACTATAATTGAGATTGCATCACTAGAATATTTCAAATGTTTAGGATCATTTAGTATTATCACCATCATTATCATCATCAATATACTATCTAATAGGGGCATAAAAAGTCTATAAGCCAGCAGTGTGTTACAGTTTAAAGAGATCTGAGCAGCCTACAATTGTGAAGTGCAGAGTAAACATATCTGGTAAGTTATATATGTGATAGCATATATCTTTAATTATAATTTTGTATCTCCGTGTGATTGCAAATATTCATTTGATTTGTATTTATACCAAAACTGAAAATTTATTTAGATTTTGGAACAATAACATTTAATTGCCTTCCCTTCCACCAGACTTGTAGAGACACAAAAGCATGTTTGCTACTCTCTCTATCAAAGTAATAATGTTGCAAAATCACTTTATGTTGCCCTATCTATAATGCATATGGAAAAATTTTCATGGAACAATCAATTCCAATTTATATTTTTAAAACTTTTCCTTCTCCAATAATACATTTTTCCCAAGTTAACTTCATTGACAATATTTTTCTCACGAAATCCTATATTTAGAATTATAAGCAGTCACATATTTCATTTCATCAAATACATGTAACGTGCATGTTCATGACATAGGTTTCGATTCTTTTCTAAAAGTGTGATTGTGTGTTTGTGTTCGTGATTAGACGTTGGAGTATGTGAGTGAAGACCATGGTGGAAGAGTAAAGCTAGCCAAGGCGTACTATGATGGCCTAACCAAATCTCTAAGAAAAAATTTCAATGGGACATGCCTAATTGCTAGCATGGAGCAATGCAACGACTTCTTCTTCTTGGCCACAAACCAAATATCCATGGCTCGAGTTGGTAAATATCTGTCTTTAAACATTTAGAGTAGATGGTGGTTCAGTATTTTGCTAACAGGCTTGACTATACAGGCGATGACTTTTGGTTCGAGGACCCTAATGGTGACCCGATGGGAGTGTATTGGCTCCAAGGTGTCCATATGGTACATTGTAGCTACAACAGCTTGTGGCAAGGTCAGTTTGTTCGACCCGATTGGGATATGTTCCAATCAGATCATATTTGTGCAGAGTTCCACGCGGCCTCCCGTGCCATCTGTGGTGGCCCGGTCTATGTCAGTGACAAAGTTGGCCACCATGACTTGGATCTCCTAAGGAAGCTAGTTTTGCCTGATGGGACCATACTAAGATGCCAGCATTATGCACTTCCAACTAGGGATTGCCTCTTTGAGAACCCTCTTTTTGATGGCAAAACCCTGCTTAAGTTGTGGAACCTAAACAAGGTGTGGTGATGCTTTTATACTTTTTTTTGTAACTGTTTTTAGTAAAATTCTGGCTCTGTCACTGAATTGTTGTGTTTTATTATGAATCATGCAGTTTGGAGGGGTGATTGGAGTGTTCAACTGCCAGGGAGCCGGATGGTACCCCGAGGAACATAGGTGCAGGGCTTACCCAGAGTGCTACAAGGCGATGTCGGGCTATCTCTCCCCCAACCATGTGGAGTGGGAGCAGGAAGAGTGTACTATTGATTACAGAAAGAATGAAATGTTTGTTGTTTATCTACACAAGGCTGGGAATCTTCATCTAATGAAGGCCAGTGAGAAACTGGAGATCACTCTAGAGCCATCGTCGTTTGAGATTGCGATGATTGCACCTGTTTTAGAGTTGGGTGGTGAGATCAAGTTTGCTGGAGTTGGACTCGAGAACATGTTGAACAGCGGTGGAGCGATTGAGCTTGTGGAGCAGAAAATCGAGGCGAAGAACATAGTTTGTTTGGTGAAGATTAAGGGGTCAGGGAGGTTCTTGGCCTATTCAAGTGTGAAGCCTGAGAAAGTTGTGTTGGATGGTGAGATTGTTGAATTTGAATGGAGAAATGATGGGATTTTGAAGTTTGAAGTGCCATGGAATGGTGGAGAAGTGAAAGGTGTTCAAATCTTGATTAGCAAATAAGTTGTGATTTACATTTTTCTTGTAATTTATTTGGTTTTTCTTGTTTGTTTTTTGGATTTTTCTGTTGTATTGCACGAACAATTTTTTTCTTTTTTATGGATGTTTTCTGTTTGCAAACAGGTGACAATTGACTGCTGTATTTTATTGTGCAAGTAAATGTATGATGAACCTGGAAAATCATAGCAATTTTAATTGATGAAGTTAATTTGCACAAGATTTTATTATATAAGCAAAGTGTCATAACCTTACAACAAATACACAATGCATAGTCTTCTTTGAACAAGAACTGAAGAAAAGAAAAAGAAATTACAGTTTTGAAGGAGGTTTATTTGAGCGTCGACTTGCTATGAATTCTTGCATTTTCTTGAACTGCTCCTTAGTCATTCCTGCATAATACGCATGACCCCTTTCCTACAAGGGATAGAGAGGAACTTTGAATTAATATTCCGAATTCGACTACACCCATATTCAATTTGCAGATTTTGTTATCCCGAACCTAGACTCTTTTTGTCTCATATTTAGGATGAACACACCCGTATTCGCCCCCACATTTTGTTACCCAATTATAGGCCATTCAATATTTTACTCATCAAATAACAGAAAATCAGTAGTTAAGTGTATTAGCAAAGGGGAAAAGGCTTATTTTACCTTCTCCAACGCAAGTCCATGACCAAGATCTAGTTTGAATCCATCATTTATGACTGCTTTGTACATCTGCACAAGGTCCCGATCATTCCTGATCATGGCTTCAGCAATCTGTCGAGCTTTCTTCAAAAGCTCGCGTCCCTCAACTACATGATTAACCAAACCCCACCTTTCAGCTTGCTCAGCCGTTACAGGCGCTGCAGTGAAGGAGACTTCCCGAGCTCGACTGGGTCCAATTATGCGCGAAAGCTTCTGAGATAGACCCCAAGAAGGAAATATTCCAAACCTGCCAAATCAGGAACACATTGAGGCAAGCCAAGAACGAGTATTGATCCCGAAGAACTTAAACCAATCTGTCATAAAATATATACACATGGAGTATAACTTTGGTAACAACTGATCCCGAAAAACTAAAATAAGATTCATCCAAAGCAGTTGAACTATTTCTTGTGAAAACGATGATATGAAACTGATGAATCAAATACTTATGCAAGTATACCAATTCCTTTGAAGAAATTGTCCTTCACTAAAATTTGTCATCAAGTCCAAAGCAATAGTGATCTCAGTCAATATAGCTACATATAACAATCAACAAACTTAACAAAGTTCCTATTGATCATTCACTCTTAACATGACGAGACAAAATTCAAGCACCAGTGGTTACATCTATCAGTAAATCAAGCTCAAACCTCTAGACCAGTATTTGATCACAACATGAAGAGACTAAAATTCAAACCGAGTGTTTAGCTCTCAATCAAGAAGAACTCATTCTTGAATCATATTATAAGTCATCCTATCTAAAGTTCGTCTAATCCATCTAAATTGAGATGAACACATTCTTGAATCATACTAATTTAAGTCATTCTCATTCCTAACTAAAGCTCATCTAATCCATCTAAATCAATAGTCATCCCATACAATCAAGCTGAAGAAGAAAATCAACAACATTACAAGCCTCAAACATTAGATGATCCGTTGATTATCGCTTAAAGGAACTGAAACTCAAGCCCCTCCAATCAAGATTTAATCGTTCCAGAATCACAAAGATTTCATCCTCACAAAAATTATCATATAATCCAAAGGGCAATAGTGATCTGATCTACTCAAGGTCTAATTGCAAATTAACAAAACCCCTAACAAGCTCGGAATTCATCAATCCAAGCCTACTGTTGACCTTAAACAGCTAATCAAATTCGAACCCCAAATTAATTCAATCACATCCATATAAACATTAGCAATCGAGAATCACGCAATATGCACATCTACAAAACCCAATTAAACCCCCAAGTCAAACACTCAAAAAAACCTAACAAATCAAAAAAGAGGGGAACCTAGCATGAGTATCCATGAACTTGGCTTCCTTGGACGCCACCAGAAAATCACAAGCCAGCGCAATCTCAAAACCCGCCGTCACCGCAAAACCGTTAATCGCTCCGATTATCGGCTTCTTACACAGCTCCATTTGCACAACCGGATCGACATCCGCATCCTTCACATCCCCCTTGAACACGTCCTCCGCCGCCGTCAGGTCGACGCCGGAGCAGAACGCCCGACCCGACCCGGACAGGATGATAACCCGAACCGAATCGTCCGAGGCCAAGCTCCTGATCGCGCGGGCCATGTCTTCCATCATAGGGCGGGTGAGTGAATTGAGGGCCTTGGGGCGGTTGATGAGCACGAAAGCAACGCCGCTCGGCTCGCGGTGGACGAAAATCAGCTTTTCCGAAGGCGGCGAAGGGATCTCCATTGGTACGGTGTGTTGGATTCGGAGGAAATCAGGTTTGTAGGGCACTTTGCCCTTAAATGTACCCATTTAGTTATCTATTCCATAAATGGGAAAAACGCCACCCTCGTTGGCATGTTTTAAGTGAAAACGCCACCCGTATTGGCGTTTTACAACGTATGTGTCGTCGTATTGCACGTACGTTGAAAAAGGCGGACGTGGTTGGCGCTTGAACTAAAAACGCCAATCTCACTGGCGTGTTTCACAAAACGCCATCTCCGTCGGCGAGTCTATACACGCCAATGGGATTGGCGTGTTTGCTGTGAATGGGATTGGCGTGGAAAAAAATGGCCAAAAATTCTCCAAGTTATACACGCCAATAGGATTGGCGTGTTTGCTGTGAATGGCTACACTGAATCTGGAGTTCTGGCTGTTACACGGCAACAATAGTTCTGGCTGTTACACGGCAACAACATTCAACCTTCTGATGTGAGATGAACTCTTTATCTTATATCCACCTTTTCTCAAGAATCTGTCTTTGTTTTTCAATTTGGAGCATTCTAAATAATTGTTCAACAAAACAAATTTAATTCGGCTATCTCATTTTGAATTCGACTGCAAATGGATGGATAAACACTCCAAAATCATTTAATATGATTATTAATTTGACAGTAGAAACTTCTTTTCTATTTTTATGTAAAATTAGCGAATAACAAAATAATGATAAAATTGAAAAATGAGAGCTGATTTTGAAAAGGATACCAAATGGCGTGTTTCAAAAAACGCCAGTGGGATTGGCGTTTTCATCGAAGTTTAGGATGTAAAAAGCTGGTTGGAGCTCACTTAAACATTCCATCAAACACTTGGTATGCTATGTAAAAGACAAGGACAGAATCCGCTTTGAGGCATTTCATCAAACACTTGGGGTGCATTTCGTTTTAACTCAAAATTCACTTAAAAACGCCAGTGGGATTGGCATTTTTGACGAAAAACGCCAATCCCACTGGCGTGTGGCGTGTATAACTTGGGAGAATTTTTGGGCTTTTTTCACGGCGGAAGGCAACATGAAAAACGCCACCCGAATTGGCGTTTTTCATAACACGCCAGTGCGATTGGCGTTTTTAGTTCAAACGCCAACCACGTCGGCGTTTTTCAACGTACGTGCAATACGACGACACATACGTTGTAAAACGCCAATACGGGTGGCGTTTTCACTTAAAACACGCCAACGAGAGTGGCGTTTTTCCTATTTATGGAACAGATAACAAAATGGGTACATTTACGTTATTTTAAAGGCAAACTAGCCTAGAAACCCGATTTCCTCGTTGGATTTGTGCATGATTGAGTTGGATAGTGTTGCGTATATATAATAACGGGTATGTATAGTTGTTGAAATGCGTGTCAAACATAGCCTTAGACCATCCACTACGGGTCTCGCTAGCGTCTCGCGTCCCGTCCCGGAGAGACGGGACCCCGGTGCGACGCGTTGCAGCTCGCCGTCCCGTCCCGCGTCGCGTCCGTCGAGCCAAGAGACGGGCTGTCTCGCCACGCGCCTAGGCGACGTGGCGCGACCCGGCGTCGTGGGTGACGCCCACTCCCCGGCCCGCGAGTGAGCGTCGTCACGTGCTGACGCAATAAATAATTTTTTTTAAAAAAATTCAAATTTTAAAAAAATAAAAAATAAATAAAAGAATTTTTTTTCTAACGGTAATAATACCGTCTTTTTGTTTTTTTTTTTTGATTTTTAATTAATTTTTTTACTCTATAAATACTCCTAAACCCATCCTCATTTCACACACAACTACACATCTATTCTTTAAATTTGTATTTTAAATTATGTTGTGTGCTTTTTTATGTTGTGTATTTTTTAATAAAGTGTGTTTGTTTTAATTGAATTGGGTTGGAAAAAAAAATAAAAAATGAAATTGAATGAATAGTAATTAAGGGACGGAATAAGGGGGGTTAAGGGACGGAGCGTTGCAGGTTCCGTCCCTTAGTTAAGGGATTGAGGAAAAAAGGACAGTGGGACCCTCAAATAGTGGTCAAATAGTAGTTAAGGGACGGTATAGAGATATCGTAGTGGATGGCCTTATCGACGAAGTGACGGATAGTATGAATATCAGTAGTTGTTTTTTTTTTACTTTTAACCATGCTAAAATTAGAGAGAGATGAATGACAATAAATATTTCTCTAGCAAATCGTATTCTTTTTTGAATCCTGAGTCATTTTATTTTATTTGTATTAAAATGGAGTATACTAATATAATTATTCTTTTTTATTTTATTTTAAAATGTTTTATTTTACTTTCTCTTATTTTAAGCACCTAACTCTTGTACTTTATATCAATTTCTTAAATTTTATGTAAATAATAGAGTATGTATTAAATATAAATTTAGTAACTATTTTAATGATTATAAAATGGAGCTTAGAAAGATATAAAGACTGAGTACAACAACCTAACCTCAAGCTATTGGTTTACATGTATCCTAAGAGCATCCACAATAGTGTGAACATCCCAATAGCATAGCATTAGGACGTTCTAAAAACACCTTCTGCCATGTCACTAGGACATTGCACTGCACTGCCATATTACTAGGATATCCCACTGCAAAATATTAGTCTAGCACTAGGACTACCAATAGACTAGCACAATAATAACCAATAAAATAAATTCAAAAATTCACAAATACGAAATTAAAATTTCGACACGAATATATAGAGTTTTGAAAAAAAAATTTAAAAAATGCTCTCGTCCGTCGGCTGACCACAATAGCGGATGAGCGACCGGCTAATGCCTCCCCACCACGGACAACCTCTCGTCCGTCGTGCTCTTCCGCCATCCGTTCACCGGCTCCAATAGTGGACGTCCGCTACTGTAGATGCTCTAACTAGTTTGGTCGAGCCTACCCTAATCCTATTTCACTTAGGGCATTTAGGTATTCACATTACTATATATGCCAAAATCTAAAATTGATTATGCATTTCATATTGGTTGGTGATACTAGCTCGTAGTACAAACAATAGGGTTGGAACGGTACGGTATACCGCACCGAAATGGTCATACCGCATACCGTACCGTGCGGTATGACCAAAAACCATACCTTTACCGTACCGCTTTTGTCGGTATACCGCAATTGCGGTATACCGAAAAGTCGGTATACCAAAATTTAGATATCGTTACCGTACCGCTTTTGTCGGTATACCGTACCATGATTTCGGTATACCGCAATATGCAGTATACCGCGGTATACCGTGATTTCCGGTATACCGCAATTGCGGTATATACCGTATTTGCGGTATACCGTAAATTTGCGGTATATACCGCAATTGCGGTATAACGCGGTATATACAAAATGCATACCTTTACCGTACCTAAAACTGTCGGTACGGTATACCGAAAATTCGATATTTTTGGTATTTTTTTGGTATATTTTCCCAGCCCTAAACTTAATCACTGGTTCTCTTTATTTTGGTTACCAATTATACATTCATTACACTTTCGGAGGCATACACAACGCAACACAACTGCTAATTCTGATCACACCGAAGGGAGTGTGGTGTGGTACCATTGCTATGGAAAGCCATTTGAGATGCAATCATTCTCTTTGACATATTTTAGGACCGAATTGTGGATGACTTAAATTCTAATTTCAAAATATTTGCAATTCATTAGTATTTGATGTAAATAATTTAGTAGTAGTATTTATTCAAATTAAAAATAAGACTTTTGAATTTGAATGTGTATTAGTATATTGTAGGGGTGAGCAAAAAACCCGGAAACCGAATATCCGAACCGATCCAAACCGAAAATTTGAAATTCGGTTTGGTTCGGTTTTGAAAATACAAAAATTTTGATTTTTCGGTTAGGTTCGGTTCGGACGAAGAAAAAAACCAAAAAATCAAAAAATCGAATTATATATATATTCTATTAATTTAATATATTATATTATATATAATATATATTCTTTTAATATATTCTACTATATAATACATATTATATGTATTATTAATTTTATATTATATATAAATATTCTATTAGTATATATAAAATGAAATAAATTTTATATATATATATATATATATATATATATATATATATATTATATTTAATTTTTCGGGTTTTCAGTTTTTTAAGTTTGGTTTTTCGGGTTCGGTTCAGTTTGGATTTTGAACTAAATTTGGTTTTGGTTCGATTTTAGCAAAAAACCGAACCGAAACCCGAATGCACAACCCCTAGTATATTGTTGTAAAAGTTAGTGAGAACAAGTCAACAAGGTAGTTTGCATTAGACAACGTATTTGTCCAATAAATAATGGAGTATATATTTTTATAATGAACCCAAATTAATACTCCTAGATTACTAATATGGGGTAGTTACTCTACATTAGTTTGCATTATACTTTTTTTTTCATTTCTCAAACAACACCAAATTACAAACTACTACATTAAAAAATCTATTCATTCCATTTATCTCTTGTAGATTGTAATGGGTGTAATGAGTCCATCTTTTCTGGTCAAGGTAGCATTCTCAAACAAAAATAAAATAAATACAGTAACTTTGTTTATAAATATTTTAGTTTAAATATGAACTGATTTATTAAAAAGTAATCAGTTACTAATTTAATAATTGATTAATTATCACCGATTTAATTGTAAAATAAAATGTATACATCAATATTGACTTTAACGTATAATTGTAACGTATTTTTTAATTATATTTATCGTTAATTATTCACTGTCTTTGATCTCAGGATCTTGCCATTCCTAGATATTACAAGGGCGTTGTGCCACACCGTCCTGCCGTCGTTAGAGTTAGAAGAAATATAGCAGAGCAGACACAAAGTAGATGTAAAGAAACGTAACAAAAATGAAATGCATTGAATTAGTACTTGATGAAATTTCATCAACGAATTATTTAAGTTTTGGTTCTCTCAATGTACAACGTCCTATTAGTGGAACATTTCTTTTTTCGATATAAAATTTTATCTAGTGTTTGTTTTAATTAAGTGGAGACGATAAGTAAAAAGAAGGGAGAAAAAATAGAGAAAATGATGTTTTCATTTTTAAAAATGTAAAAATAAGATATCACAAAGATAAAATTGTGTCACTTAGGGTGAGATGGAGGATGTAGTACTTGCAAACTTATAATGCATGTATGAATTTGTTATTGCTAGGAAGCTATAGCAATACCATAGATTCATAGGCTCGATCATTTAGGCCCTTCTTGGTATGATGGAATGGAATGAAGGTGGGAATGGAACCATTCTTGTGCTTGGTGAATGTAAGGTTTACAAATGGAATGGAATTGATATTCCTTGATTGATTCCATTCATATGCTTGATAGTTGGGGTGGGAATACGAGTATCCATGGATACCTGACTGGAAAAAAACGGGTATCCAAACCCGAAAATCATCTAAAATGTCCACCTGATACCCGACCCGATATATTTTCGGGTAATCCAATACCCGCCCCGGGTATCCAAACCCGACGAATCGGGTACCAAAATACCTGACTCTTTACATGTGTTAATAACTAATACTCCGTAAAAAAATTTCAAATTATAATTATATTTATATAACTATAGAAAATATTTAAATAGACTAATATCTTTAATGTTGCATTTATTTTGTAGTATAAAATTATAAAAAAAATGGGTCACTTTTATTTTAAGTAAAACAGTAAAAGTTACATATTTAATTAATGAGGATTGGTTATGTAAGTAAAACAGTAAAAGTTACACATTTAATTAAAATGTAGAAGCAGTAATCTAGAGTAAGAGAGATTGACTTATTTATGCTATAAGTTTAGAGAAACTTATAATTAGTAAATAAATTAGCCCGGCTCTTGAAGCCCGAATGACTAAACCAAATTTATAAAAATACTTAAAATAATAAATTGGGTATTCGGGTAATTCCCGATACCCATTCGGGTTACCCAATACCCGAATTATCTTAAATTTCAATACCCAATCTCATACCCAATCCCATAAAAGTGGATATTGGATACCCAGTACCCGACGGTATCGGGTCGGGTACGGGTAAACCCAATACCCGATATCCGTATTCCCACCCCTAGATACTACTACCAATAATATAGGAATGGAATGAAATATAAACAATTAATTATTTTAAATTTTAATTTCAGTTTTTAATTAATCATTATTAGTTACCTATTATTGTAAATAATCAAATCTTAAATTTATTCCAAAATCATTGCCAAATTACACCTAAAGCAACTAAAAAGAAATCAATAATGTGAACTCACCTGGGGAGGGAAAGAGACGACGGTAGAGATTGTGGAATTCAAGTTCACTCTTCCATCGACGCCCCTCAAACCAGAATAATGAGTTCAGATTGATAGAGTAGGTTTGTACGTGAAGTGACATGGGCTCATTATTTTACTGGCCAATATCTTTTTTTTTTATATTAGTAGGAGTATTTTTTGAAGCTTTAATAATATATTTTGCCTAAATTTCAAAATAATATTTTTAATTAGGTTAGATTAATTTTTTTGCTATAATTTGGTAAATATAGAAATATTTTGAATTACTTTATAAAAAATAAAAACTGTCTCGTATCAATAAATATTGAATATTGTGTGTAGTGTGTGTAGTATTTTGGAATTTTTTTCAATAATTTAAAATTCCAAAATTATTATAAAATTTAAAAATTATAAATTAAGATGATACTGAAATAAAATATAATATGTAGTAAAATTTTGGTAAAATTTAAATTAAGAGAAAAGGATCTCCTAATGGAGGTAGGAATGTCATTCCATTCCCCATTCCATTCCATCATACCCAATGACGGGTCTAGAAAATATTTATGGTGGGGTCGAACAAATTCACAAAAAATGTTCCCAATATAAGTGAGTAGTATTTCTTTTTGTAAGTCTCACTATAAGTGAGTCATTTTTCTTTTTAGCAAAAAATTCACTCCTTTACTTTATTCTCCACCTACTTTATTCTCTCTTCACTCCTCTATTTTTCTCTGTCTTATACTATTACATCGAATCCATGGTTGATATAGGAGATCATCACGAGCAGGGCGAAGAATGGATCCATCAACAAACACGAGCTTGTTTTTGGCAAGGAGAGCAGTGGTGAACGATCTGCTCCATGAAGCATAGTTTGATCCAGTGAGTTGTTGAGGAACTAGATTAATTCCAGGATTGTCACTCTGGATGGAGAAAGTATGGACTGGATGTGTCCTCGGTTGGAAGCTGAGCCGCACGATTATTTCGATTAGCCATTGAGAAAACCAGAAGTGGAAAACTGGAGGATCAGAGATGAAAGGAATCGGAACTTTGAAGTTTTGAAGATTTGAAGATTTGAAGATTTGAAGATATGAGGAGAAGGAGGCGGAAGCATTTTCTGCTCTGATACCATAACAAGATAATGAAACAGATTCAAGCTGGAATGAATGAGAGAAAGTTTGTATATTATTGATTGAATTATGAAAACATACAAAGCAGCCTTTATATACTAGCTATTCTACTAGCTAGCTCGACTAACTACTTGATTAACTGCTTAACTAACAACAACTAACTCCAGCTGTCAATCAACTAACAAACAACTAACTAACGTCTTGCATGGGGAGGTCTTGTATGTGATCGACTTCATGGGAGCTTGCATGGTCGTGCATGGTTCTCTCTCGGATGTAATCCTGATACTCTCTCCACTTTAACTATTTAAATATCAATTTCTTAAATCTCGTGCTCAAAAAGAAGCCTTCGCTTAAAAAAGTACTAGTAGTACATTTGAGTTTAATGGTTCCAATTATGCGCTATTGTGGATATTCATTTACGCCTATCAAAAACTATTCACAAATCTGTCAGAGATTTATATTTTTTTTCTCGATGGATATCTGTTCACAATTCATATATATTAAAACTAAAAATCACGGTTCAAAATCACAGTAAGCAATCAATTAATAAAAGGAACCCATAATACACAATCCATAAAGACAATAAAAATCAATAAGTTAAAAAAAATTAACAATTTACTAACGAAACAACAATTCACCTTAATATCCTAACTTGTTTCAAGTTATAAATATAATTAAAGAAGAAGAGTGCAAAGCAAGTGTAAAACAGTACAAATTCTAATAGTTATGCAAACAGTACAGAGATCTAAGCTAGTTTGATTTTATATTAATTTCTTGCCTTGTGTATTAGATAAGCACAAGATGAGAAGAAAAGTCTTTAAAAATGATGGAAAATGTATGTAAAAAAGGGAAAATGGAAGTTCAGTCTTCAAGGAGAAACCGAGAAAAGGAAAATATCTCATGCGTGCCATTAGTATCTCTACTATGTGAGATTAATGAGTTGTTGATTTATTGGGATATTACAAGATTACAAATTTATTTGAGTTTTTGGACTTTGCAACTTCAGTTGGAATCGCGCAGGGCGACGCTTCGCGTGGGGTCGACGACAGCTCGTAACTCTGAATACAGTAGAATATTTCAGTATTCGTGGACCGACGGTGGGGTCGGCCGACCCCGCGCGACCCCACCTCGATCCGTCATTGATCATATACCAAGTAGGGCCTTAAAGTTTAAACACTCCGTCAATTACTTATCGATATACTCCATATATACATATATATTGCATTAATTGGCTATAAAATAAGCTAATTAATACGTGTAATGAAGTTTAGTCTAATACATATCGTTTAAACGCTCGGAAACTATTAAATATATTTAGTGCTTTAATCGGCTGAAAATAAACTTATTAAATTGGTGTAATAGAGTTTAGGCAAACACAACCTAAATAGATAAAACTGCATTTTTTTAAAAAGAGGCAGATCTATCTAATTAATAACCTATTTATGCTTATTCTAGAGTTAATATGATAAATCTTGCTATCAATATTTTCTGTATATGTAATTTGATCTCACGAGCTAACTTGGGCAAAACCATTAACACTAGGCTCGCAATCACCCTGGAGACGTCGCCTTCAGGCTTCATATATGTGTCGCTTTATATTATTGTAATTGTAAATAGACAAAAAGAAAAAAAAAAAACACTATTTTTATAAAACTCAATTTGAATAAGGATCACACTTTTTGTATATTAGTAAAAGGATCACAGTCACACAACTTTTTTCAATCACACATTTCTCTACTAAAAAAACGTTTTTCCTAATTCACATTACGGTAGGAGGCAGTAGATTCATTTTTACTCAAAATCTCACAAATTTGAGATAATCAATTATAAAGAGCTTTGATTCAACGATACCTAATATTATTCACTGTGTCCGATCTCACGAGTTCAATTTTCACTGAGGGTCACTACAACTCCGTTCCCATAGCTTTTAAGGGCGTCGCGTCACAACACCACACTTCATTTTTCGTTAAGTTATACTCCCTAGTCTCATTTTGTCATTTTTAAATGTCCAATAAAATAATATCATTTCAGACTTCTTCTACTCTCTTACTTTTTTCTCCAAATCTCTGTTGTCCACTTTTCTCTCTTACTTTATTATTTCCTTATTAAAACCCGTGTTGTCCACAAATTGAACTATTTTTTGTGAACGGGGGAGTAAGAAATATAGCAATTAGCAGGCACAATATAACAAATGAAACGCATTTGGTGTTAGTATTGTAAGATTCAGCATCTTATTGAAATTTCAATAGTGCCCATCTCTACTTGTCTAGTAAATAATATTAGTATGAGTATTCTGTATTTGTTAAGAACACTAGTAAATGTTGCCACCAAAAAAAAAACATATTTTCAATTTTTTAGTAAGTCAGTAATAATAATGGGACAAATATGAGTAGGTCCGGCGCATTGCTATAACAGAATTAGCAGCATCGGTAGGAGGTCCGGCAACATGCCCAATTTGCATTCTCAAATCCTATAAAAATAATCATATGTTTAGTTACAACATGCCCAATTTGATGTCTCTGATATGGGATGCACCCAATTGGCCCAACATTTGCCACAATTATTTTTCTTGCACCCATGCTCTTAAGTCGCTGAAAATAAATAAATTATTGTAACCTCAGTTCAAAATCTCATATTTTCGTAAATTTGGGTTTAACCCAAAAATGTTTTTCTTTCCAACTTCTCTGTATAGTGTATACATCAATATAATAGCATACTACTTACATATAAGTAAGAGTTATTACATCATATGTATGATTTTTTTATTACACAAATATTATCCACTCTCTCCACTACATAGGCTTTAAACCTCTTTTTCCCTATACACTAATTAGCATTAATTTGTTGTATGTATATTTATATAATGCAAAAATGTAAGATGAAACACTTTTTGGAATAGGAAAAAAATGTAACCATTAGTTGAGTTCTGAATCTTGAAATCATGGCAGCCACAAATGATTCAGGTGAAACGAGGTGTTGTTCTACTTTGGAGATCATGGCAACCAAGACCAACTATCCGCTTACTGAGTTAGAAATCCAGGAGGTATCGTAATATCAATTGGTTTTAAAAAGAATAATCCATAAAACTGATATAGTGGATCAGTGTACCAAGTTCATAAATAGAAAGAAAAATAAAGTTATAGTAGGATATAAAGTGTAGACTAAAGTCCCTTTTTGGTCCTTAACATATAGCGATTTTTTGATTTTGGTCTAAAACATTATCTTTTGAATTATTCGGTCCCTCATAAATAAAAACGGGTCACATTTGGTCCATTTTGGACGGAACCGTCAAATTTTTGACGGTTTTAATTACCGGGTCACAAATCCGTCACTAATCCATCACTAATTGGGAGAAACTGATCCGTCACTAATCTTTGTCACTAATCTCCGTCACTAAACTCCACCACTAAACTCTGCCACTTTCTCCCAATTGCAATATTCCCACTAAATTTCAAAGCACAAAATTTCGGGAAATTCGCCAAAATAGAAGGCTAAAAAATTCTTCAAATTCGTTGAATGTATAGATTCCGAGAGATGGCGGAAATAGACGGTGCTCCGTCGTCGGAGCAGCCGCCGCCGCCGATTTCCGACATGTTCCAGAAATTCGCGCTCGCGTTCAAGACCAAAACCTACGAGCTCATCGCCGAGGAAGACGACTACGCCGCCGTGGACTCCGATTGCGACGTCACCCTCCTCCTCGACTCCGCCGAGGAGTTCATCCCCCACCAGACGGTCGTCGTCATCAAACCGGACTCGGATAATTCGGATGCGGAATTGATTCGGCCTTTAATTCCCTCTCTCTTCGCCACCCTCTCATCGTTTGAAGCTTCGTATTTGCAATTTCAAGCGGCGGATATCGACCAAGCCGCCCTCGAGGAAGCTGATAAGTCCATCGTTTCGATTCTGCAGAAATTGATCGAGCTGAAGAATTTGTACAGGGAATCGAAGAGAAAGGGGCCGGAGTTTAGTGGTGGAGATTAGTGACGGATCAGTTTCTCCTAATTAGTGACGGATTAGTGACCCGGTAATTAAAACCGTCAAAAATTTGACGGTTCCGTCCAAAATGGACCAAATGTGACCCGTTTTTATTTGTGAGGGACCGAATAATTCAAAAGATAATGTTTTGGACCAAAATCAAAAAATCGCTATATGTTAAGGACCAAAAATGGACTTTAGTCTAAAGTGTATGTAAAATTGATCAAGTGATAATTTTCCAATATTACTAAGTAAAAACGTATTGAAAATTCCTTCTCAACTTCAATAAAATCGATTACAACTCCTCCAGCTAATCGTACCTTGATTTCCTATTAGAACATAAGAACCTAATAATCTATTGAAAATTTCTTCTCAACATCAATTAATCAAATCGATTACAACTGCTTCTAATCACACCTTGATTTCCTATTAGAACATTTGAAGAAGAGAGCTTAACAAAAGCCGATGAAAAAGCTCTATAAAATGCATTGTGATCACTAGCAAACTTCTCAACATATGGCCTAGTTCTTGAATCCAAAGGCAATGCAGCGTCTATCTTCAGCACTCCTCGGCCTCGCATCGTGTTCACAAAGTACTCGTTGTCAAACTGTATGGGCGTCAGGTCATTTACAACGAACTTGATTTTCGAAGTTGTGTTGCCCTCATGAGGTGGGCACTTCAACTTCAATGTGTTTACAAACCCGGCATTTATTGCATTGCCGGGCTTGTATAAACGGCTCCTAAGGCTGAAACAATGTGTGATTCCAAGGGTAAGAGCCCCTGTGGTCACAGTGAAATGTCAGAATTGCCCATTATGTTTATATTTTAGTACCTATAATCGAAAATGTGTTTTTTATGACTACCATTTTAAATAAAAATCTCGATACACTAATCCATGTGGGTAGTCATATAAGTATATTCGTGATGTTAACTAAGGGCATAAATGTCTTTAATTGTCCTTTCGTGTACTCTCTATATTCCATCAACATAGTCCATTTCTATGCTCTTTCCTCATAAAAAAATACATTTCATATTCATTCGAAAATATATTTTACATGCAATTATTCTATTTTAACCTTATTTATTACTTCAAGTATTATCTTCACAAATATTAGGACATGCAATTTAGATTTAGTAGGTAGACTACATTGGCACGGTGATACTGTTATTTTGGCAACTTTATTCATACATCATTATTATTGCTTACCTAAAATGGCAACCGTCTCTTCAACGGTCATGCCCTTTTTGGAGAAAAGCTTGAGGGTGGCCTCGAGCTCAATATCGTTAGGTGGCAACGAAGAATCAACCAACCTAACGTTTGGAGGGCCACGAGAATCCCTGCGACCCAAAGGAACATCGATTCTCGGTCCTCCAGATAGCGAGACCGAGTCTCTTGTAGCCAAGACTAGGATGTCAGCACATGAAACCTGTCTCGGCATACTTGTTCCAATGATGCTTTTATAAGGTCGATAATGATTCTCTTTCTAATCCCAAAATTTTTTGACGAGGCTACCTCAGATGGCTCGGTCCGTGCACCGAGAAGGATCGAGGCATCACAACCTTGTCATATCATGTCATTTTTAAATAGATAAAAAGGTTAAGAAAAGATGTTCGATACAATTAGAGAACCATAAAAAGAAAGCAACAAGGACACATAAAAAACAAAAAAAAAACATCTAACAGAACAACTGTCATATATTTGTCCGAGAGAGAGAGGGGGAGACCTGGATTTGGCAGTCGTGAAAGAGAAGGCGCAAGATGTCACGCCCGCATTTCCTAAGGATAGGAAGTACGGTGGACCGCGACTAGGGGAGGAGTAAAGAAGCGGGGAAGAAAGGGGGAACGAGAATATTTGACCCGAAAACATTTAATAAAAGGAAATTCAATTCAAAACAAAGTACTGTGACGACATTCTTGAGTTAAAGTATTCAGAGTTTTAAATGAAAACATCGTGACGGTTTACAAGCAGCGGAAAAGACCAAAAGACAGATGATGCCGGGTATGACGACACGACACCATCCAAAAGATAAATACACACTTTGGCTTTAACTGCTCAACATCCGTCCTCCCCATCGCCGCTCAACCTGCACATTAAGAAAACAACATGCAGGGCTGAGTACTTATTGCACTCAGTGGACACACGCCAAAAACATAGTTTGTCATGCCATAACAGTGTAACATTGGGGTTTTGAGTATAATGAAAATAACCCAAGTACACAAAATACATTTCATAAATTCGACTGCGCAGTCATTTTCCGATATTGCCACCCTTATTCCCTCAATCATACACTATCTGATCCAAACCATGACAAGGGGCGTGGCCACACCCCAGGTCATCTAGACCGGCCAACTTGCTCTCAGATGGCACCCAGTCTCGTGTACACTAGCCTGAGGGTTCGCAGCCCAACAGACCCGAATTCGATTAAACATATGTGGTAAACCACTTCAGATAGGTTTCAAAGTAAAACAGTTGGCAAGACAAACAGTTCACCTCCATAAAAACATTTCCGGAACAAAGTCCGTATTAAAGATATCCCACAGTATATTAGGATAGGAAAGCCCACCTCGATTGCTTAGCTTTTAAAATAACTCTCTTCAACCACACTTTCCTCGTAAACGATCACCCTTTTGAAAGATAAATAATATCATGATTAGAGTCAGGGTAAACGAGGTTTAAACGACAATGCATGATTCCTACGTGGACGACTTCAACATCTAGCACGATACACGTACATACACTTAACCACATGTTACAAAACAAACACACAAAGTCACACGTTCGAAACACACCCCGCACGCAAACGACGTACCCAAAACGCGCACACGACACACGAACACAGCACTCCAAGTCCTGGCATACCCTTACTGTGCAAACGGCTCACTTGGCTCGGACAAGGTTCGGGACAACTCGGAAAAAAAAGACCGGCGTCTTGACATGGCTCGGTGCCTCGGTCGCCTGGCTCGGCACGTCGGCCACCTGGCTCGGTACCTCGGCCGCTGGCTCGGCACCTCGGCCGCCTACTCGACATCTCGGCCGTCGGTTCGGCACCTCGGCCGCTGGTTCGGCACCTCGGCCGTCTGTTCGGCACCTCGGCCGCTGGTTCGGCACCTCGGCCACTGGTTCGGCACCTCGGTCGTTGGCTCGGCTCCTCGGCATCTTATGCTCGGCGCCTCGGCCGTTGGCTCGGCTCCTCGGCATCTTATGCTCGGCACCTCGGCCGTTGGCTCGGCTCCTCGGCATCTTATGCTCGGCACCTCGGCCGCCTACTCGGCATCTCGGCCATCTGTTCGGCACCTCGGCCGCTGGTTCGGCACCTCGGCCGTCTGTTCGGCACTTCGGCACGGTACCGTCTCAGCTGTGGTGCGGCGCCTGGCGCGGTCCCGTGTACACTCACTTTCCTTCAACTTCCGATTCTCAAACCCTATACGACATTCCCACCACGCATTCTACGTCCCAAAACACACCCAAACACCTGGGATCATCCCTTCAAAACTTCCCACCAGCCTGCCCTAGGCCGGACCCTAGATCTCTCGGCCAACCCACACAAAACCCTTGAGCCAAACACAGATTTCCCCGAGCCATCTCTTGGCCAAACACGCCCACATACTTCACAAAAACATAGCATTCAGAAACACGCCAAAAGCACAAGAAAACATCTCCCAAAAACATACAACTCGCGAAGCTGCGCAGATTACTTGCAAAAATCATAATAAATTCATACGACATCCAAAGGGGCTGAAAATTACACACCACACAGAAAACACATCCAAGATTATACAGTTAAAAAAATCGTACCGAAAGGAGATCGTTTGCTCAGTCAAAAAGGGGTCGGAACCCACTGTCAGTTACCAACAAAGACATGCTTCACACAGACACATCATCCCACAACCTATTCAGCACCTAAACCCTCCAAAACGTCCTATATGCATGAGGTTTCGAAATTAACAAGGGTTAGGGGTTACCTTTCTCCGAATAGTTCGAAACGTAGGTCAAAGCTTTCCTATTCCGATTTCAAAACGGTACGCGAGAGTTTGCTACCTTAATGAAATCAGGAATCAATGAGAGGGAGTAAGAGGGAAGGTAAAAACCGAGAGGGAGAAGAAGGGAGACTTACCAGAGAGAGAGTAACTTTGCGAGAGAGAGAGCGAGCGAGAGAATGAGAGAGACCGAAGAGGGAAAGAGATTGGAAAGGGGAAAGGAATCGGTTAAGAGGGAGTGGGGGAGGTTGAGAAATTAGTGGGGAGAGGGGGAGGGGTTTTTTTTGAAAAGACGAGAGAATTAGGGAGGGAGGGATTTAATTCGTTATTTAGGATTTTAATTCTAGCTTAATTAGTTAATCACTTTTAATGCTAGGTAAAAACACCCCATCCGCAACAATAGTGTAAAGCAATTAATATTTCCACACCATATATCAAGCACAACACATAAGACATTCATTAATTTAAAGAACCAAAAACCACAAGATCTCGGATATTACATTCCTCCCACCTTAACAAAATTTCGTCCCGAAATTTGTTAGATCACTCAAACAGCTCTGGAAACTTCTCTCTCATCTTATCTTCTAATTCCCATGTTGCTTCTTCGATTCCATGATTCCTCCACCGTACTTTCACCGAAGCGATTGACTTATTCCTCAATTCTTGCACTCTTCGATCCACAATGGCCTCGGGCTTCTCCTCATAGCTTAGATCGGGATTTAGGACCATCATTTCTTCTTGGTGAACGATGTGTGTGGGGTCATACACATACTTCCTCAATTGTGACACATGGAAGACGTTGTGCACATTTCCGAAGCTTGGTGGTAGGGCCAATCTGTATGCTACCGCGCCGACTCTATCCAAAATCTCGTATGGACCGATAAATCGGGGTCTCAGCTTTCCTTTCACTCCAAAACGAGTTATTCCCTTAGAAGGGGAAACTTTCAAAAAGACCTTTTCCCCGACCTCGAACTGTAAATCGGTCCTTCGAACATCCGCATAAGATTTCTGTCGATCTTGTGCCTCCTTGATCCTCCCACGGATTTGTCGGACAATCTCTATCATTTCTTCTACAGAGTCTGGTCCGAGAATTCTTCTCTCACCCACTTCATCCCAATAAAGTGGCGATCTACACTTCTTTCCATACAAGGCCTCATATGGGGCCATCTTGATAGTCGCCTGGTAACTATTATTGTAAGCGAACTCTACCAAGGGCAACACTTCTTCCCAACCTACGCCTCGATCTAGCACCACGGCTCGTAGCATGTCCTCCAATGCTTGTATCGTTCTCTCCGACTGCCCGTCGGTTTGCGGGTGGAACGCTGTACTGAAATTCAACTTAGTCCCCAACTCGCGCTGCAGGCTTGTCCAAAATCTAGAAGTGAATTTAGCATCACGATCAGATGTGATTGTCGCTGGAACTCCATGCAAGCGTATAATTTCCCGTACATATACCTTAGCCAACTGATCGGATCCATAAGTGGCACGAACCGGCACAAAATGGGCAGATTTGGTGAGGCGATCTATAATCACCCAAATCACCGTGTTCCCTCGCTGGGATTTTGGCAGTCCTACCACAAAGTCCATTGCAATATGTTCCCACTTCCATTCCGGAATCTCGAGGGGTTGCAATTTCCCATAGGGCCGTTGGTGTAGCGCCTTTACTTGTTGACATGCTAGGCATCTCTCCACAAATGCCGCAACATGCTTTTTCATACCGTTCCACCAAAACTGTCTTTTCAAGTCTTGATACATTTTGGTGCTCCCTGGATGAGCAGCGTATGGGGTTTCATGTGCTTCTCTCATGATTTCCATCCTCAGGCCTTCATCCTTAGGCACACACAACCTTCCCTTGTATGTGAGACCATTATCCGCTGCCTCACGAAAATTTCCGAGTTCACCCGTCCTCACTTCTGAGCGAATCTTTTCTAGTAACGTATCTCGCCGTTGAGCTTCTACAATTCTGGCTCTTAAGTCGGGTTCCATCACCAACGTGGCTACTATCCCTTCCACAGTCTCGGGCATTCTCACCACTTCCAAGCGCATCTTACTGAACTCTTGGATTATACTCTCCTCGATAGTAAGAAAGGTGGCCAGCTGAGATTGAGACTTCCTACTAAGAGCATCGGCCACTACGTTTGCTTTTCCCGGATGGTAATTTATACCACAATCGTAGTCCTTTACCAACTCGAGCCACCTACGTTGGCGCATGTTCAACTCCTTTTGCTCAAAGAAGTACTTTAGACTCTTATGGTCCGTGTATATCTCACAACGGACTCCATAAAGATGATGTCTCCAGATCTTCAAAGCATGTACCACAGCTGCCAGTTCCAAGTCATGCGTCGGATAATTCAGTTCATGGGGCTTCAATTGTCTCGATGCATATGCAATCACTTTCCCCTTCTGCATAAGCACACATCCCAGTCCCACCTTCGACGCATCCGTATATACCGCATAGTCAGTCTCTGGCTCCGGCACAGCTAGGATTGGTGCGGTGGTCAATTTCTCCTTCAACAACTGAAAGCTCGCCTCACATTCTGGCGTCCAAATCATCTTGACTCCCTTTTTCAGTTGTTGCGTCATTGGCCTTGCTATCTTCGAGAATCCCTCGATGAATCTTCGATAATAGCCCGCCAGTCCTAAAAAGCTTCGGATTTCGTTTTGTGTAGAAGGTGACTTCCACTCCTGCACCGCTTCTACCTTGGCCGGATCTACACGAATTCCATCTGAAGTTACTACATGTCCAAGAAAATTTACTTCCTTGAGCCAAAACTCGCATTTACTGAACTTGGCATATAGTTTCTCGTCCCTTAGAGTTGCTAGGACGGTTCTCAAGTGCTCTTTGTGCTCCTCCTCGTTCTTTGAGTAAACAAGCACGTCATCGATGAAAACCAGGACAAACCGATCCAGAAATGGATGGAACACGCGGTTCATAAGGTCCATGAACACTGCCGGGGCGTTCGTCAGTCCAAAAGGCATTACAACGAACTCATAATGACCATATCTTGTTCGAAAAGCTGTCTTGGGTACATCTTCTCGCCGAACCCTCAGCTGATGGTACCCAGACCTCAAATCCATCTTAGAGAAGACTCCTGCCCCTCGAAGTTGGTCAAACAAGTCGTCTATCCTTGGTAGTGGATACTTGTTCTTCAGCGTTAGTTTGTTTAGCTCCCGATAGTCGATGCACATCCTCATCGTTCCATCCTTCTTCTTTACGAACAACACTGGTGCTCCCCATGGTGACACGCTAGGTCTAATGAATCCCAATTCCAATAGCTCTTGCAGTTGCACCTTAAGCTCCTCCAACTCTTTTGGTGCCATTCTATAAGGTGCTTTTGATATTGGTGCCGATCCGGGCTCCAGATCGATCGTGAATTCTACTTGCCTGTCGGGTGGGGGTCCCGGCAATGCATCGGGGAAGACATCGGGATATTCACTCACTATCGCCACATCTTCTATCTTCCTGTCTTTCTTCTCCTCCCCATTCAAATAAACAAGGTACGCTGGACATCCCTTCCTCATCATTGTAGTGGCTTGCAGCGCAGAGATAATGGACTTGCGTCGGCTCATTGGGACTCCGTGAAACTTCATCGGCTCTTTTCCGGGGGTTTCAAACGAAATTTTCCTTTCTCTACAATGAAGGGTAACGTGGTTCTCCGCTAACCAATCCATACCCAAGATTATGTCTACGCTACCCATCGTCATTACTTGCAAATTATAAGCCACTAAACTGAGTTCACCTATTCCAAAGTTCACACATGCACAAGATCGGGATATATCTATAGCCCCGCCTACCGGTGAGGTCACACTCATAGTGGGTTCGGTCTTAACAGTAGGTAATTCCAAAGTATCCACACAAGACGTTGATATAAAGGAATGCGACGCACCCGTATCAAACAAGACAACTATAGGCATATTGAGAAGTGTGCCCATACCTGCCAAGTTTCCTTGCTCAAAGGTTTCTTTCCCGTTTGCCGGCTGTTTCCCCTTCAAGGCGTAGGCCCTTGCTTGCGATGGTAATCCTTGGCGGCGTTGTTGCGGTGGAGGTGCAGGTAGTGCCTGGGATTGTGGACGGAAACCTAGCTGGTTCTGTCTCGTTCCCGTTCCCATGTGCTTGTTTGGGCAATTTCGGATGTAGTGGCCACTCCCACCACAGTTGAAGCACCTAGGGTCTCGACACTCCCCGGCGTGGTACTTGAAGCACCTTCCACATTGAGGGTTCCTCGGCGAAAAGTTTGCCCTCGGTTGGAAAGTATTCTGTCTCCCGCCATTGTAGGGTGGGTTCCTCATGTGTTGTGGCCTCTTACCACCATACTGAGCCTGGTCACCATCCCACCTCCTCTTCTCTTGGTGGCCCGGCTGAGCTTGTAGAGGTGTCGCGTTTGTTGTTGCCACAACTCTTGGCTTAGGGAGTGCATCTTCCACGTCCAGTGCACAAGTCAAGATCTCCGAGTAGGAGAGTTCTCCTCGACAGGCCAATGCGGCCTTTATCTCATCTCTGAGCCCGGCCCGGAACTTCACCGCCCATTTCTCATCGGTGTCCATCAACTCGGGCGCATATCGTGCCATCTGCGCGAGGGCTCGGTCATACTCGGTTACAGTCATTCGGCCTTGGCTTAGTGTGTGGAACTCTACCACCTTGGCTCGTCTGTACGTCTTTGGAACATACTTGTTATCGATATCTACTTTAAACTCCTCCCATGTTAGCGCCTCCAGTCGGGCAGGATTCATAGTTCTTTGCCGAGTCTCCCACCAGTAATCGGCAGCACCTGACAGTTGAAAGGTAGCACCAGCAATGCGCTCCCTATCTGTGCACTCCATGACCCTGAAGATACGCTCGAGGCCGCGTATCCACTCTTCCGCTTTGGATGGGTCTCCTTGTCCGTCAAATTTTGGGGGATTCTGCCTTGAGAACGTAACTATAAATCTTTCTTGTTGAGGCGGGGGTGGAGGTGGTGGTGGCGGTGGTGGTGGAGGTGGTGCCTCCACGTTGGGTCCTTGTCGTGGTTGGCGTGCACGTCTTGGCGGCATTCTGATTCAATATCCAAAAAGTGTTACTACAATTCTCATCCAAAATTACCACTTTCTCAAAATTTTCTTATAAAATCTTCATGTAGTATAAGATGCAACACATAGGATATATATATCAAAATCCAAATTCTCATTAAAAGAAAGAAGGCCAACATTGTTCCCAAGAGTAGATCGTACTGAAAGCAAAAACTGAAAAGACAACGAACTATTCTAATTCTAGACTACGACTCTATCATCCTCATCCATAGGCCCTTCCTCCGGGTCTTCGTCGTCGTCCTCCTCGGAGTTCCCTGGCAGAGCCTCCTCATAAACATCCTCATACCCTTGTTCACCCTCGTACATGCTCACATACTTGTCCTGATACACGACCCTCTCTTCCACCTCCTGTGGGGGCTGCTCCTCTCGAGAGTCCACCAGTGCACAATACACGGCTTTCCGAAAGCCAGCCATGTCACCCACCATGTCATCGGTAGCGGGCTCATGCCACGTGTACCTCCTCGCCGTTCTTTCGGCCCACTCCTTCCAGCTATCGGGAAGCAAATCTATTAGCTTCTCAATGCCGTCATGCTCTGTCACTCCGAACTCCTGAGCTGCCCTCCAGAGGGTGTCGAAGTGTGCCACGAACTCGATCAACGGTACATGATCCTTCTTCCGGTACACTCTATAATCCCTGAGCACCCTCTGTGCCCTAAGTCTATCGCGATCACTCCGTCGCGGGGTTCGGAACATACGCGCCATCTATAGAAAAAAACAGAAACAACCGCCTCGCGTATAAAAACAGAGTACATAACTGAAGAAGAGAGAGAGAGAGAGAGAGTGTATGCACGTATCGCTGTTCTAACCCAAACCCGCTGGTGTTCAAAGGCCAAAAGCTCTTATCTATCATAGGTCCAAGAAGCACTAGTGAAATTCTATCACGTCTAAGTTCAAACATTCAAAAGGCCAACACATACTCACATAAAAGCTCACATCAACATTCACGTCATCAAATCATCACACATCAGCCACATGCTTTCATATAAGTTCATCATACATCAACAGTTCATAACACCATAACAGTTCATAACTCAAATAATTTCCAACTTTTCCACATCACGTTGTACCCTTCCACATGTCTCAACATTTACTTAAACTTTACATAAAAATCATTTTCAACACCAAAATCACAATTTCCTCCACTTCCATATACTTTCCAAAATTTCGAAATTTTCATTACCTCATTTCAGGTTGAGTGCGATGAGTCGGATGTTGAGCCAATGACACTTTTGAAAACTTACTCCAGTCAGAAAAAGAATTTTTTTTTTGGGTCCAGAGCAGAAAGAGAAAACCTAGGCTCTGATACCACTCTGTCACGCCCGCATTTCCTAAGGATAGGAAGTACGGTGGACCGCGACTAGGGGAGGAGTAAAGAAGCGGGGAAGAAAGGGGGAACGAGAATATTTGACCCGAAAACATTTAATAAAAGGAAATTCAATTCAAAACAAAGTACTGTGACGACATTCTTGAGTTAAAGTATTCAGAGTTTTAAATGAAAACATCGTGACGGTTTACAAGCAGCGGAAAAGACCAAAAGACAGATGATGCCGGGTATGACGACACGACACCATCCAAAAGATAAATACACACTTTGGCTTTAACTGCTCAACATCCGTCCTCCCCATCGCCGCTCAACCTGCACATTAAGAAAACAACATGCAGGGCTGAGTACTTATTGCACTCAGTGGACACACGCCAAAAACATAGTTTGTCATGCCATAACAGTGTAACATTGGGGTTTTGAGTATAATGAAAATAACCCAAGTACACAAAATACATTTCATAAATTCGACTGCGCAGTCATTTTCCGATATTGCCACCCTTATTCCCTCAATCATACACTATCTGATCCAAACCATGACAAGGGGCGTGGCCACACCCCAGGTCATCTAGACCGGCCAACTTGCTCTCAGATGGCACCCAGTCTCGTGTACACTAGCCTGAGGGTTCGCAGCCCAACAGACCCGAATTCGATTAAACATATGTGGTAAACCACTTCAGATAGGTTTCAAAGTAAAACAGTTGGCAAGACAAACAGTTCACCTCCATAAAAACATTTCCGGAACAAAGTCCGTATTAAAGATATCCCACAGTATATTAGGATAGGAAAGCCCACCTCGATTGCTTAGCTTTTAAAATAACTCTCTTCAACCACACTTTCCTCGTAAACGATCACCCTTTTGAAAGATAAATAATATCATGATTAGAGTCAGGGTAAACGAGGTTTAAACGACAATGCATGATTCCTACGTGGACGACTTCAACATCTAGCACGATACACGTACATACACTTAACCACATGTTACAAAACAAACACACAAAGTCACACGTTCGAAACACACCCCGCACGCAAACGACGTACCCAAAACGCGCACACGACACACGAACACAGCACTCCAAGTCCTGGCATACCCTTACTGTGCAAACGGCTCACTTGGCTCGGACAAGGTTCGGGACAACTCGGAAAAAAAAGACCGGCGTCTTGACATGGCTCGGTGCCTCGGTCGCCTGGCTCGGCACGTCGGCCACCTGGCTCGGTACCTCGGCCGCTGGCTCGGCACCTCGGCCGCCTACTCGACATCTCGGCCGTCGGTTCGGCACCTCGGCCGCTGGTTCGGCACCTCGGCCGTCTGTTCGGCACCTCGGCCGCTGGTTCGGCACCTCGGCCACTGGTTCGGCACCTCGGTCGTTGGCTCGGCTCCTCGGCATCTTATGCTCGGCGCCTCGGCCGTTGGCTCGGCTCCTCGGCATCTTATGCTCGGCACCTCGGCCGTTGGCTCGGCTCCTCGGCATCTTATGCTCGGCACCTCGGCCGCCTACTCGGCATCTCGGCCATCTGTTCGGCACCTCGGCCGCTGGTTCGGCACCTCGGCCGTCTGTTCGGCACTTCGGCACGGTACCGTCTCAGCTGTGGTGCGGCGCCTGGCGCGGTCCCGTGTACACTCACTTTCCTTCAACTTCCGATTCTCAAACCCTATACGACATTCCCACCACGCATTCTACGTCCCAAAACACACCCAAACACCTGGGATCATCCCTTCAAAACTTCCCACCAGCCTGCCCTAGGCCGGACCCTAGATCTCTCGGCCAACCCACACAAAACCCTTGAGCCAAACACAGATTTCCCCGAGCCATCTCTTGGCCAAACACGCCCACATACTTCACAAAAACATAGCATTCAGAAACACGCCAAAAGCACAAGAAAACATCTCCCAAAAACATACAACTCGCGAAGCTGCGCAGATTACTTGCAAAAATCATAATAAATTCATACGACATCCAAAGGGGCTGAAAATTACACACCACACAGAAAACACATCCAAGATTATACAGTTAAAAAAATCGTACCGAAAGGAGATCGTTTGCTCAGTCAAAAAGGGGTCGGAACCCACTGTCAGTTACCAACAAAGACATGCTTCACACAGACACATCATCCCACAACCTATTCAGCACCTAAACCCTCCAAAACGTCCTATATGCATGAGGTTTCGAAATTAACAAGGGTTAGGGGTTACCTTTCTCCGAATAGTTCGAAACGTAGGTCAAAGCTTTCCTATTCCGATTTCAAAACGGTACGCGAGAGTTTGCTACCTTAATGAAATCAGGAATCAATGAGAGGGAGTAAGAGGGAAGGTAAAAACCGAGAGGGAGAAGAAGGGAGACTTACCAGAGAGAGAGTAACTTTGCGAGAGAGAGAGCGAGCGAGAGAATGAGAGAGACCGAAGAGGGAAAGAGATTGGAAAGGGGAAAGGAATCGGTTAAGAGGGAGTGGGGGAGGTTGAGAAATTAGTGGGGAAAGGGGGAGGGGTTTTTTTTGAAAAGACGAGAGAATTAGGGAGGGAGGGATTTAATTCGTTATTTAGGATTTTAATTCTAGCTTAATTAGTTAATCACTTTTAATGCTAGGTAAAAACACCCCATCCGCAACAATAGTGTAAAGCAATTAATATTTCCACACCATATATCAAGCACAACACATAAGACATTCATTAATTTAAAGAACCAAAAACCACAAGATCTCGGATATTACAAGAGAGGCGGAGGTAGGCATGCACAAGGGTCATGAACCGCCGGTTCCGGTTCATGAACCGGCGGTTCAAGGTTCAAGAAATGCTTGAACCTGAACCGGCCCGCCTAGCTCCCGGCGGTTCCGGTTCAGGTTCAAAAAACCGCCGGTTCATGAGGCGGTTCAAAACCGCCGGTTTTTTGCCTGAACCGCCGGTTCCGGTTCATGAACCGGCGGTTCAACCGAAATTTTAAAAAAAAAATTATTTATAAAAATTGATTTTTATATTTAAAAACAATTTTTACAAATAAATGAATACTAGAAATTCATAATTGCCCATATATTTTTGATGGGCTTACGAATTTATGAAACCATTCTTAGTTGTTTCTCTTTTATAGAGACATCCTAGAATGTTTTATGTTTCACTTTCGATGTGGGACAAAATCATTCTTGGTTGTTTCTCTTTTATAGAGACATCCTTGAATGTTTTATGTTTCACTTTCGATGTGGGACAAAATCATTCTTGGTTGTTTCTCTTTTATAGAGACAACCTTGAATGTTTTATGTTTCACTTTCGATGTGGGACAAAATATGTTGAAGTATTTTCTTTTATAACTACATGTTTAGAGCATTCATTCATCTTTTTCCAATGTGGGATACACAACTTTCTTTTGTCTTCTACTTTCTTCATGTTTTGTGTGATGTATATAAACAAAATTATAATTCAAATATATTCTTGATTGATAAAAATAAAGAATTATTGAGAAATATGATTTGTACATAGAAAATATTTATTTGTATAATAATTATTGTTAGGTTTATACAATTTGTATAAGAATTATTCTTTCAATGTATAATATTATTTATTAGTTAACATATACATAAATTTATAAACATAAGCAAATCATTAATGATAAAGAACTAATGAATAATAGTTTATGAAATAATATTTGTTGTTAAGTTATAATAATAGAAGATAGAGTATTAATATAGACGAAAAATGATGGACGATCTATTATAAACTTACAAATAATGACTTTTATTCCACATTGAAAGAAATAGTAACACATCCAAGAATGTGTAACTATAAAAGAGAATAATACAATATACTATCTTCCAAATTAAATCAAATCCAATATACTCTCATCCAAGTATTGACATTTAAAAATCAAATCCAACTTTAAGTATGGAGTATTTTTTTTGTCTTTTTAGTCTTTATTATGTATAAAATGTGCTTAAACAAATTTCAAACAATAAGGTGAAAAATTACAATTTTATTGATAATAAATTTGAATAAGACTAAAAATTACAACTTATAATGAATATATTTTATTTATAAAAATTAATACACACTACTTAAAGTTAAACCTTTTGATTTTTAAAATATCAATACTTAATATTGGACTTGAGCATTTAAATTGGAGGAGAGTGTATTGGATTATTCTTTTTTATAGTTACACATTCTTGGATGTGTTACTCTTTCTTTCAATGTGGAATAAAAGTCATTATTTATAAGTATATGATAGATCGTCCATCATTTTTCGTCTATATTAATACTCTATCATCTATTATTATAAATTAATAACAAATATTATTACATAAACTATTATTCATTAGTTATTTATCATTAATGATTTGTTTATGTTTATAAATTTATGTATATGTTAACTAATAAATAATATTATACACATTAAAAGAATAATTCTTATACAAATTGTATAAACCTAACAATAATTATTATACAAATAAATATTTTATATGTACAAATCATATTTCTCAATAATTCTTTATTTTTATCAATCAAGAATATATTTGAATTATAATTTTGTTTATATACATCACACAAAACATGAAGAAAGTAGAAGACAAAAGAAAGTTGTGTATCCCACATTGGAAAAAGATGAATGAATGCTCTAAACATGTAGTTATAAAAGAAAATACTTCAACATATTTTGTCCCACATCGAAAGTGAAACATAAAACATTCAAGGTTGTCTCTATAAAAGAGAAACAACCAAGAATGATTTTGTCCCACATCGAAAGTGAAACATAAAACATTCAAGGATGTCTCTATAAAAGAGAAACAACCAAGAATGATTTTGTCCCACATCGAAAGTGAAACATAAAACATTCTAGGATGTCTCTATAAAAGAGAAACAACCAAGAATAGTTTCATAAATTCGTAAGCCCATCAAATATATATGGGCAATTATGAATTTCTAGTATTCATTTATTTGTTAAAATTGTTTTTAAATATAAAAACAATTTTTATAAATAATATTTTTTTTAAATTCGGTTGAACCGGCGGTTCAAACCGGCGAACCGCCGGTTTTGAACCGCCGGTTCACGGTTCAAGAAGGCCCTGACCCTGAACCGGCCCGTTGGAACCGGCAACCCGCCGGACGGTTCAAACCGCCGGTTCCGGTTCCGGTTCCGGTTCATGAACCGGCGGGCCCGAACCGGCGGTTAACCGCCGGGCCGGTTCGGTTTGTGCACACCTAGGCGGAGGTGGTGGGATCGAAGAACGAGGCAGAATGCACTCCTTCTCGGACAATATTCTCAACTTGTGGGCATGATTCTTTGTAGAAATCAAGGGACAATCTTCCTGCACCCTCACACTCTAACCCTAACATAACTATACTTGCACAAAACATTAATAATTTCATATCCATATTTATTTTTCCCCCTTCAAAATTTGTTATATCATCTCTACATGCATGTGGAATACTTAAATAGTACAATTCTTCACTAGGCTGTCAACGTCAATATAGCTAACTCTACTTGAAAAAACAAACATTAAATTTTTATAGTTGTACGTCTTCGAGATCTTGTAGCTGGAAGAGAGGTCTCAATCTATGAAGCTTAGGAGGTCCAAAATATGTATTATGACAATAATAATGATAATAGCATATAAAAGTATTAATGATTCAGATTAATGCTTACTTTACCTTTAGCTAGTTAGTAATAACAATAATTGGTACGTAGTGAAGTAAGTTTTAGTGCTAATTCATGATCCAAATGTGAAATAATGTTGAAATTGCTAAATGTTCTTTTTTGGTATTAACATTAATTCAACCATATTAATCTGTACTTATATATGCGCACCATAAATACACGAGGAGTGAAATTGGATAGAGTGTTGTTTAGATTAGACGGCAGCAGCCATAGATTGTACCTCATGCTTGCTACTACAATAGTTTCTTGATTTTATAGGATCAATAAAAGAAAATGATGTTATGTTGTACAGAGTCATCTTGATATGCTTTTCCTATTAGTTATTATTTCCTACAAATAATTAACCCCTAAATAGTCATCGTGGTATGCAAAAATGGATTTTGATAACAACGGAATGAAGTTGAAAGTCGAATAATATAACTGATGGGGTGCGTACTAAACAAGCCCAACAGCAATGACGGCCCATCAGCCCAAAGCCCAAGCAGGAGTATGAGTTCGGCATTACCAAAGAGTTCGGCCTCAGCCTACAGCTCGGTAAAAGCCAACCAATCAAGCTCTGCTCTCAGGTCGGCATCAAGCTCTACTCTCAGATCGGCAACCAAAGCAGTTCGGTCTCAGTATTCGACCGAACAAGGAGTTAGTGGACCCATACAGGATGTCCAACACACCCACTACCACGTGGTGTCAACTCAGGCCACGATCGTAGGCCATGACCTACGCTACATCCACGATCTTAGGCCATGACCTACACGACATCCACGACTTAGGGTGGTGATGCAAGCCACGATCTTAGTCCAAGATATAAATGGAACTTAGATCTGATATGAGGAGGTTAAGCTCTCTAGAGATAAAACACCATATAGCAAATAGCAAGTTTGTATTTGTAAGCTGTAGAAAACAGATCAAGCAATACAATCTTGCCCTCCCTTTTTCCCGTGGACGTAGATTTACTTCAGTAAATCGAACCACGTAAATTCTTTGTGTCTGTATTTTCATTCTCTACCAGCATTTGCTAACATCAAAAATTCGCGGATCCATCACTGGCGCCGTCTGTGGGAAACAGAGAACAAAATTTGTGATAAAGCGAATTTTTGATCCATTTTTTTCCACCCAAAAATGCATACCAGATCGCAGAGTACCCGTATTCCTGCCCGTGAGAACCAGGAGGAAGCCAATCCATCCCATAGGTCTGGAAAACAGCCTAGGGATAAATCCACCACCAGTTCTCATGGCGAAGGAACAGGCCGCTCCAAAAATCGTCCCACTGAGTCTTCCCAGCAGCCTGATTTGAATGAGGCTGTCAAGCTGTTCTTGGCTGAGAAGCAGGATGAGTTCTTAGCCTTCCTGCAAAAGAGCCAAGAGCCGAAGACGAAAGCGGAGGATTCTCCTTCCTCATCCAGACATGAAAGTCACTACCGCAGTAGTGCCGTGTCTTCCAGGAAGAAGAATCCTCAACCCCGACATATTCCTGCTCTTCCTCGGTACCGGAATCACAGGAGAACTCAATCTCCTCCATACCGACGAGATATCGGATTCGCCGTGTACGGAGCACTGAAGACTCCGTTCTCGGACGACATCACCCGAACTCCCCTACCGCAGAACTACCGAACTCCGTCGATGACTTACGACGGGCTCGTGGACCCTCACGATTTCTTGGGGCGCTATCAGTATAACATGGCGAACCAGGGTCTCAACGAGGTCCACATGTGCAAGCTGTTTCCCGAGCTGCTCATCGGGAACGCGAGAAGGTGGTTCGATAGCCTCCCCCAGGGCAGCATCAGATCTTACCGAGATCTAATGGATGCCTTCCACAGGAGGTTCTTTCAGAAAGCGGAAGCCCGAATCACTTCGGCTCAGCTGCTTTCCATTCGTCAAGGTCGCGACGAAAAAATCAGCGACTTTATGACAAGATTCCACAAGGAATGCCTGCAAGTAGACGATCTCAACGATCTGCTTGTCATCTCGGCATTCCAAAATGGAATCCTGCCCGGAGCTCTCTACAGGAAGCTCGTTGAGTGCGGTCCGCAGACAGCTCAGGAAATGTGGGACATTGCGGACCAGTACTCCCGGGCCGATGAGGCAGACCGTCGCAAACGGTCGTTAGACAGCTCATCGTCCCGAGGAGACAGGAGGAAGCCCGATCATAGCGATCAGGGACATCCTCGCCGAACTCCTTTTGGCGATCAGGGACATCCTCGCCGAACTCCTTTTGAAAGGATTCAAAGGACTCCGGTGCAAGACAGATTGGGACCCCGTCTCAATCCCGAGAAGCCGCCCGCTCAGTTCGTACCGCTGAACAAGCCGAGAGCGGAAATTTTCGAACTACACTCCGACCTGTTCGAAAAGCCAAAGCGGATGACGAAATCTGCCGCGCGCCGACCCCAGGATAACTACTGCTCCTACCATCAAGACCACGGTCACGATACCGAGGAGTGCAGAAACTTGGCTGCAGGTATCGATGTTCTTGTGAGGGCAGGGACATTGAAAAAATACCAAAGCAAGCAGTCAAAGAAGAATAAGAAGCAGAGAGGTGCGAACTGCGCTCCTCAGGATCCGAAAAGGCAGCCGGATCCCGAAGACGATGACGAGCCGCAATATGATGGAGTAATCCTGACTATTGACGCTCTCCCTGCCGGGAAGACCAAGTCGTCCCTGAAGTCAGAGCGCAGGGGCTCCAATCGAGAGGAGCCAACGCATAAAAGGCTGAAGCAGGACGAAGTGATTACGTTCTCGGATGCTGATCCCGTCCCGGCCATCTCTCCTCACCAAGACGCCATTGTCATCCAAGCCGGAGTGGCAAACAAACTGATCCACAGGGTGTTTGTGGATACAGGAGCGTCAGTCAGCATTCTTTTTAAAGAGTGCTTCGACAAACTAGAAGTGGACCCAGCTCGGCTCAGCCCGGCTCCGCTTCCCCTGAAGAGCTTCGCCCAGGAGGACACCCGCCCTGAAGGTATTATCAGCCTTCCGATCACGGTGGGGAAAGCGCCTACTAGCTCCAGTACGATGATTGAGTTTTTCGTGGTAAAAGCTCGGTCCCCGTACAACGTCATCCTGGGAAGAGACTGGCTCAACACAGTTCGGGCCGTTTGCTCCACCTATCACCTCACCATCAAGATCCCTACTAAAGGAGGGATAGCGGTCATCCGAGGTGACCAAAAAAGAGCAAAGGAATGCCTGCAAATTGCGCTTAGAAGTGCCGAGCAGTCAGATCGGCACCACCAAGCATAGCAATCACAGCAGCCGGAGTCAGAGGCGATGACCGAAGTCATACCGGAGCCGAACTCGATGACAGTTCAGCTGTACGAAGACGATCCATCCAGAACGGTTAAGATCGGCTTCGCGGGAACGCCTCTACTTCGGGAAAAAACCATCCAGCTCCTCAAGGAGTACAAAGACGTCTTTGCATGGTCTCCGTTGGACATGACCGGAGTGCCCCCCGAGGTAATCACTCATCGTTTAAATATTGATCCTTCGGTCCGGCCGATAAAACAGAAGCAAAGACTCTTTGCGGCAGAACGAAGTCAAGTCATCCATGACGAAGTCCGTCAATTATTGAAGGCGGATGTGTTATTCGAAGTGAAGTATCCTTCGTGGGTGGCCAATCCTGTCATGATCAAGAAAAAGGAAGGAGGATGGCGGATGTGCATAGATTTCACCGGTCTAAATAAGCACTGTCCCAAAGATTGCTATCCCCTTCCGAACATAGATAAAAAAGTAGAAGCTCTGATAGGCTTTGAAATTTTTTGTTTTCTTGATCTATACAAAGGATACCATCAGGTTTTAATGGATGAGATTGACGCTTCAAAAACGGCCTTCATTACTGATTTCGGCATTTTCGCTTATAAAAAGATGCCATTCGGTTTAAAGAATGCCGGAGCCACTTATCAAAGGATGGTAGACAAGCTTTTTCGGCACCTGATTGGAAAGGAAGTCGAAGTATATGTTGACGATATAGTCGTCAAGAGCAAAAGCACCTCGGAGTACGAGCACAACCTCAAGTCCACTCTCAACGTGCTCAAGAAAGCCAACCTCAAACTTAATCCCCAAAAGTGTACCTTTTTGGTAGATTCGGGAAAGTTTCTGGGTTGTTGGGTTTCAAAAGACGGACTCAAGGCAAACCCCTCAAAAGTTCAAGTCGTTCAGAACATGGCAATGCCGAAGTCCATACATGACGTGCAAAGGCTAACCGGATGTCTAGCCGCACTGAGTCGATTCCTTTCCCAAGCAGCCGAAAAGCAACTGCCGTTCTTCAAGGTGTTGAAAAAGGCACCAAAATTCGAGTGGGGAGCCGAGCAGAAAAAGGCCTTTGACGAGCTCAAAAGTTATCTAGCCGAGCTTCCTATTCTCTCTGCTCCAGCCGAAGCCGAAGTACTATTCTTATACTTAGCGGCATCGGATCAAACCATCAGCGCGGTGCTTGTACGAGAAGAAGGCCTAAAGCAGTTTCCCATCTACTTTACAAGCCGAGCATTAAGAGGTCCAGAAACAAGGTATCAACCTCTGGAAAAAATTGCTCTGGCGTTAGTAAATGCAGCAAGGAGACTGCGGCCATACTTCTATGCTCACAAGGTATGCGTCTTAACCGATCTACCTCTTCGGCAAGTTTTGACCAAGCCAGAAGCATCGGGCAGAATCGCCAAGTGGGCTATAGAGTTGGGAGAGCACACAATTGAATATCTACCTCGGAAAGCCATCAAGGGACAAGCCTTGGCAGATTTTCTTGCAGAAGCGAAGTTCGATCAAGCAATTCCTATTATTGCCGAACAGAAGAATTCTGCCAATGCCGAACTAGCACAGCCCTTGGAATCCGAAGTAGAGCCGCCGGACTGCTGGAGCGGATTCGTAGATGGAGCTTCAAACAAGATGGGAAGTGGAGCTGGTATTTTACTTGTCGCTCCCGACGGACACGAGGTAACCTACTCACTTCGTTTCCTATTCCCCACTACTAATAATGAAGCCGAGTACGAAGCCCTCCTGGCCGGACTCCAGTTAGCGCAAAGTCTACTCGTCAAATCTCTCAAAGTCCATTGTGATTCACAAGTCATAGTAAATCACATGTTGGGTACAAGTGAAGCCCGTGACGAGAGAATGAAGAAGTATTTGGACAAAGCGCAAAGCATCAGCCGAAGTTTCTCCTATTTTCGGATAATCCGCATTCCCAGAGCGGAAAATAGCCGAGCAGATACCTTAAGTAAGTTGGCCTCAGATCCGAGCTCAAAGGCGGAAGAATTAATGCATCGAAGCATTGATGAAGCCGAGGTACATTCTGTATCCAGCTCGCCGAACTGGATGACGCCGATCTTGCAGTATCTGGATCAAGGACAATTGCCCGAGGATAAGAGAGAAGCTCGGAAGATCACGTGCCGAGCTCTTCGGTACGAACTTCATGAAGGAGTCCTCTTTAGAAAGTCTTACCTCCAGCCGTTATTGCGGTGCGTAGGACCAGAAGAGACGGACTACATCCTCAGAGAAGTTCATGAAGGATCGTGCGGTAGCCACATCGGAGCCAGAGCTTTAGCTAAAAAAGTTCTGAGATGGGGATATTATTGGCCAACCATGGTACAAGAGGCAGTGCAGCTCGTCAAGAAGTGTACGAAGTGCCAAATTCATGCAAATGTCCCAAGGATGCCGCAGACCGATCTATACACTATGCAAAGCCCTTGGCCTTTCATGCAATGGGGCATAGACATAGTGGGACCACTTCCTCAAGCTCCTCGGCAAATGAAATTCCTTATCGTTGCCGTGGACTACTTCACGAAGTGGGTGGAGGCTGAACCATTAGCTACGATAACGAGCTCAAAGGCATTGGACTTCGTCTGGAAGAACATAGTGTGCCGATTTGGCATACCCCACATCCTCATCTCGGATAATGGGACTCAGTTCACCGACAAGACGTTCAAGAATTGGTGCCAAGAGCTGAACATTCAACAGCGGTTCACTTCGGTCTCCCATCCCCAAGCAAACGGACAAACGGAAGTAACGAACCGGATTCTGGTGAAAGGGTTAAAAGCTCGGTTAGAACAAGCCAAAGGACAATGGGTAGAAAATCTCCCTCAAGTCCTATGGTCCTACCGAACTACACCCAAAACCTCCAACGGTGAAACTCCGTATAGCCTGGTGTACGGCACTGAAGCCGTAATTCCGGTGGAGATCGGCGTACCCAGTCCCCGAACCCTAAATTTCTCCTCAGAAATGAATGACGACGGACTGAGAGCAGAACTAGATCTCGCCGAAGAAAGAAGAGAATTGGCGTGCATAAAAGCAGCCAAGTATAAGGAGCAAGTAGCCCGGTATTATAACCAAAGGGTGAAAAAGCTTCAATTTCAAGTGGGAGATCTCGTCTTGAGAAACAACGAAGTAAGCCGAGCAGAAAAGCTGGGCAAACTCGAACCCACATGGGAGGGTCCATATCGGGTGTCCGAAGTCCTCGGCAAAGGGTCTTATAAATTGACTCACATGTCAGGAGAACAAGTACCCCGAACATGGCACGTCTCCAACCTCAAGAAGTTCCACTTGTAAGAGACAAAGTCCGGTCAGTCCGTCTCGTGTCTAGTTCGGTCATAGGGGTATGTGTTTTTATTTGTTTGTTTTTTACTTGTACCTTTTACTTGTCGTTTTAAAAAAAAAAGGTTTAAAGTTTTTTTCCTTCGTCTTTTTCATTTTTTCCCTATGTGTTTTGTCTCTATGTGCTTGTCGTCTCTTACAAATGGTACCAAGGTATATCGTTCTTTAAAGACTGATCCCCTTTTTAGATCGATTATTAAAGACTATTGTGAGTCCAAGCTTCCAAGGAGGATACAAGACCGCAATTCAGCTTAATAAGCACTTCGTCTGAAACGAACTGCAATTAGGGAAAGTCCGATCCACGCGATAAACCTCGCCGAATTAGGACGACCAAGTTCGGTCAAAGAAGTTTACCTCATAAGACCGGGGACGACCATGTCTAGTCAAAGAGGTTTACTGCATAAGACCACTTCGGTTAACTGGGAAAGTCCGATCCACGCGATAAAACTCGCCGAATTAGGACAAGGGAAAGTTCGATCCCGGCGACAAAAATCGCCAAATTAGAACACAAACCAAGTCCGGTCAAAGATGTTTATTTCATCAGACCAAAGACGAGTCCGGTCGAAGATGTTTATTTCATCAGACCAAAGACGAGTCCGGTCAAAGATGTTTATTTCATCAGACCAAGGACCAAGTCCGGTCAAAGAAATTTACTTCATAAGACCGAGGACAAGTACGATGAAATTTTTTCGCTAAGCTGTAAATACAGTGTTAGAAGCGAAAACAAAATTTCATTTATCAAATCTTGTTCAGCATACAACTCCGCTACCCTACAAAATGGCGTTACGCTATTACAAAGGACTATTCTACTGTCCAGGGTTGCTGAAGTTAAGCCACCTATCTGCAAAATCCTCTGGAAGCCGAGTTCGGTTGTTCCGAGCAGATGAAGAATAAGCAGGTCGACGAGATGCTATCCTCGACCCAACGCCTCTTCCCCGAGCCCGAGAAGTCCTAACACCTCGGCGATGAAGAGTCTCTGCAATAAGCATCTGCTGATCTTGCTCGCTCATAGTCACAACTCCTCGGCGAATTTCAGTCCGTCCCCGTCTTGACGATTCCGGTTGCTCCTGAGCCCGTTCTCGTCTTGACGTTTCCGGCTGTTCCGGAGTTCGTTGTTGGCTGGGAGTAGGATTTTGAACAAGGGAACCAGAGGTTTGATCTGGAGTGCGAGCATCTGTTGGCGCGATATGCCGGAGGAATCTCTCAATTGAGGGACGCCGGGCAAGAACAATGTCGTACCGAGAAGCCCAGCGCCGCAATGATTTCACGACTTGTTGGCAAGCCGAGCTCTCCAGCGCATTGTTCCTCCGGAGTACATTATACTCCTCCCACAGTTCGTCAACTCGTTCCTGAACTTCTGATATGGTCATTCCCCCGCGCACACGGATGTAATCCTCATACGCAGTCCTCTCAGCAATGGCCGTATTCAGCTCGGCCTCCAGATCTTTCTTATCGGACTCTAAGTCCTTGATATCGGCCTCCAGCTTCACTAAACGAGCCAGAAGCTCGTCATTCTTCGTCTGATCGGCTATAGCTCTTCTCTCAGCTTCGTCCAAAGCCGAAGAGTACAGCCGTTTCCAGTGAAGTATCTCCATCTCCTTGGGTACAAAGCAGCTATATTAGTTCGGCAGCTATACCGAGCAGATAGTAAAATACAACAGGAATAAAGGCGAGTACGAAAAGCTATACGAAGACAAATGTAGAGAATTTTTCATTCACAAGGAAAATTTTTTACACTAGGGCTTCAAGGCCATTTTACAAGGAAGAAACTAGACTAAGAGAAGGGAGACGAAATCATACTCCGCCTGCTTCGTCTCCGGCTCCTCGGTCTGGTACAGCTTCCTTCTCCTGGGCTACCTCAGCCTCGGCCTCGCCTCCTGCCGGCCTCGCCTCCGCCTCCTGATCGGCCTCCTTCTCCGGATGCCCGGCCTGATCGACTTCGGCCTCCCGCTCCAGCGGCTCGGCCTCACCCTCTCCGTTGTAAGTCGAAGCGGGTGAAACGGGTCCCACGGAGGCAAAGATAGCCTCCAGGTTCTCGTCCCGATCAGCTCGACAACTCCGGACTCGGTCTGCAGAAAGCAGGACCGAAGATGAAGCGAGCTCCTCAAGGAGCGGCAGATTCTGAAGCCGAGCTGCTATCTCTCGGCTGTACAGAGGCAGCACGACGTCGGCCCCCTGCTCGCCCTTATCGGCAATTAGCCTTACCAGGCTACCGACAAAGGCCGAGAACTGGCTGCTCAAAAAGAGTTTCTCCGTGTAAACACGGAGAGCCTCCCCTTGGGCAACCACGGCAGCAGCATCGCTCCGCTTCGCCTGCTCTCGCTGGATGACGAGCTGGTTTTTGGCAAACTGAGCTTCATCCTGGGCCGAAATCCTAGCAGCTCTGGCCTTCTCAAAGTTAGCCTCAGCCTGTTCGGCCCGATGACAAGCAGCTGCCAACTTCCTCTGCATCTCGGCATAGTCATTGGACGCTTTGGAGAGTTCGACGGCGACGAGCTTGGAGAGCATATCGTTCCTCTGAAAATGAATAAAGAAAAAAGTCAACAAAGGGACCACAAAAAATACAGAAAAAAAAAAGCAAGGCCAGAAAATCAAGAAGAGAATTCACCTCGGCGAAGTCCGTGGGCCATAAAAACGGCTCACAGATATGTTCCGAAGGAGGCGCCAAGACCGCGTCTTTCTCTGGCGCTCTCGGGGGCTTCTGGGCCTTCCCCCTCCCCTTTGCCGAAGTTGACTCCGGCTTCTTCGGATCCGAAGAGGTTTTTTGCCTTTTCGGAGTCCTCTCGGCATCAGACGCCGAGCTGGCGGTTTTCGGCCTCTCCGGCTCCTTGGACTCCGAAGATTTTCGGGTAGCCTTGTTCAGCATGTACACTGCCAAAAAGCAAGAAAGCAAGGTTAGTTTTCTTCGTTAAAGCAGTAGAACATAAAGGTAAAGAGAAATCCTCACCCTCGGCCTCTTCGTCCGAAGACGAGATGTCGAACACGACGTCGCCCTTGACGAGCTCAGACTCCGTGTATTGTTTCCTAACTATGGGAATCTTGTTGAGCTCGTCATCGAGCTCGGCCAATGGTTCTAACCGAGGGTGAGGAATCACGGACTTCGGCCCTCTCCAGGGGAAGCCCGGAGCCGCTGTCCTATTATAAAAAAAGAAGCGGTTTTGCCATTTCGGCCACTTGGTTTTGCAGAATGCCCTAAAAGGCTGTAAGGGGATCAAGTAAAACCAAGATCCCTTCCTTTTAAATTGGAAAAAATTAAGGATTGCCCGCAGAGACAGATCCTTATCTAACCTACGGAGTTCGGCAGCAAAAGCCGACAAGTGCCTCCAAGAATTCGGAGTCACCTGACCTAAAGGGAGTTGAAAAAAATCAAGAAACTCTACAAAAGGTGGGGGAAGAGGGAAACGAAGCCCGCATTCTAAGCAGGCTTCGTAAACGGTGGCATAACCCTCCGGCGGATCGTTAGCCCTATGATCATCGTCGGGAACCACCGCCTTCCCCCCAGGAAAAGAGTATTTTTCGTAAAGGGATATCACAGTATCCTTACTCAAGATACTGTGAAAATACTCTACGGTCTTCTCCCCGGATTCTTTCCGGCTAGAAGACCCCTTACCCCCTTTTCTACCGCTACCAGACTCAGACGAAGAAGAAGCAGACATGGTTCTTACTCTTTGAAAGTTTGAAGAAATCCTGAAGAAATTTTTGAAAGCGGAAGGAAATTTTTCACGCAAAAGATAGAGAGTGCAGAAGAAGCCAATAGCAAAGGTGTTCAAATGATGAAGAAAGGCGGTATTTATCAGATTTGGAAAAGATTTCAAATCATCGCACCGTTTCATATCCCACCTTTTCAGGATTCGACGGCCAGATTTTACTGTCGCATTTAATGCCGCATTTAATGCAGTCACGCGCAGGGCACGTCCCCCGACTTCAGCCTCCCCCCGTATTCCAGAATGCCGAAGTGACTCGCTTCGCCGAAGTGATTCACTTCGCTTTTCGGGGGGGGTAGTGATGGGGTGCGTACTAAACAAGCCCAACAGCAATGACGGCCCATCAGCCCAAAGCCCAAGCAGGAGTATGAGTTCGGCATTACCAAAGAGTTCGGCCTCAGCCTACAGCTCGGTAAAAGCCAACCAATCAAGCTCTGCTCTCAGGTCGGCATCAAGCTCTACTCTCAGATCGGCAACCAAAGCAGTTCGGTCTCAGTATTCGACCGAACAAGGAGTTAGTGGACCCATACAGGATGTCCAACACACCCACTACCACGTGGTGTCAACTCAGGCCACGATCGTAGGCCATGACCTACGCTACATCCACGATCTTAGGCCATGACCTACACGACATCCACGACTTAGGGTGGTGATGCAAGCCACGATCTTAGTCCAAGATATAAATGGAACTTAGATCTGATATGAGGAGGTTAAGCTCTCTAGAGATAAAACACCATATAGCAAATAGCAAGTTTGTATTTGTAAGCTGTAGAAAACAGATCAAGCAATACAATCTTGCCCTCCCTTTTTCCCGTGGACGTAGATTTACTTCAGTAAATCGAACCACGTAAATTCTTTGTGTCTGTATTTTCATTCTCTACCAGCATTTGCTAACATCAAAAATTCGCGGATCCATCAATAACAATAATAGTAAAATAAAAATATAATTTTGAATAATTATTATTTAACGTTTGTGTCATTTGAATTAGTTGATTAGTGTTTACTATTACTGTAGCTATTTTTGTAATACTATTATCAGAATTATTTATTTTTTTTTCTAATTATTTAATATTGTTGTTATATGATTATATTATATTATTAACATGAATTTTATTATTAATACTCATTATAATAATACTAAAATAGTTTTTTGTATGATTATCACTATTATTAATTATAATTATTATTGGTAGTATTTATTTAACAAGGAGTATTAAATTATTATTCGTACTTATGCAAAAATAAAAAACAAATAGGAAAATATAAAATTTTGTTTCAAGGTTTTAGAGTTTAAATGAAAATTTCTCATCCTAAGGATATTTGCAAAGAACACCTAATGTTTCAATCTTTTTGGATTAAAAATGTTTTGGCCAAAAATTTACAAACGAAATTGTTTGTTTCAAACCTCCTTCTTCAGAATCTTCAGTGAAATTCGGGTGCAATTCCGCACCATTGAAAAACATGTGCCCTATTTTGTCTTCCACAACAATCATATCTAACTAATCGGAGCGCCATGATCGTCACAATTCGGAAAATCATCATCCCTAGCGTGTGAATTCTATTCAATGTCTTTTTTCACTACATGTGATTTTATAATTAAAAGTAAATTTTAAGAAAAACTAGAAGAGGTAAAGATATAATTGTGAATCTAAGCCATAAACCTTTATAAAACGATATTTTTTCTAATATGCAGAAAGGCTGTACCTATGAGATATTACACTGAGTATAACAAGAAAAAACTTCATTAATATGGTTCACATGCATTTGGAAAGCCAAAAGTTTTGTGGTATGTAGCTCCACACATTTATTGCTGTAAAAACAAGTGCTTCATGTCGATACTTGACTCTATCCTTTCACGGGAGAACATGCAAAATATAATAATTTTGGAATTTTAATTTCATTTTGATGTGTTTATACCTCATTTGAAATTGAATTATAGATATCCAGATAGTGCTTATAATACAACCATATATCCCAATTCTTATACTATGAAATTCGTTTAGCATCAAAATAACATTCACAAAGAAAACTAGTTCAACCCATTATATAAGGATGAATCATAGCCCGACAATATACTATATAAAATCAAAATGTTTCTAATTCACTAACCAAGCACAACCAATAAAAAAGCATTGTTTTTCTTGACCTTCCATTCCTTGGTGTGTATTTGTAATAGTAGTACATGCCCCAAATATTAATAGATGTTACGAATTAAAAATATGAATATAACGAAAATATAACATTTAGGTCTCATGGAAAAAAAGGAACACCACTAATTCTTACAAAGATGCTATAGGTATAGCCAACATTTATCAATGTATAGGTATAGCCAACATTTAGCATATTACTCTACCTCTTCACAATAAAAGCAAAATATATTATTATATATATACACACACATCACACATGCGATCATCTTTTGCCTCCCCTCTCATATTCGGTGTGTATCAACAAAATTTTGAAGTTGGCAAAAATGACCTGGAAGGTGAAAGCTCGACAATGCGTCTCCTCAAGAGCCCGGCGTGCAAAGTCTCAGAGGTTGAGTGTGGGATGCCATCGTTCCAAATCAGTCGATACACATTAAGGCCCTGCTGGACATAGGAAGATCGAGTACGATGAGAAAAAAAGATTTGTCTGATTCTCTGATATATTGAACTTCTCCATTCATAAGCTTCAAGAGTTTCTTGCACATGCTCAATCCTAGGCCTTCCTGAGTTGCCCATCGCCCGTTTTGGAACATGTCTTGGACGAGTTCAGGAGGAAGACCTTCGCCAGGGCACGTTATCCTTCACCATATAAAGAAAATTAAGATAATGAAAACTTGAGTCAAATGTACAATCAATATGTATTGCCAATCACTCAAAGGTTGTGAAGGAGATTGTCAAATCTATGGCACCAAAATGCTATCCAACGAGGAAGTCAAACGTCGGACTAAGTTCTGTCAAACTATGAAAACTCAAAACAATTTCAAAACAAGATGCAGCATACAGTTCACTCATTATGGTGAATATAGTTCATGCTAATCAGAAAACAGGCCAAGGTTCAAATTTCCTAGGTAGAAACTACACAATTTCATATATCAACCACCATGGTAATATTTGAGTACTTGTGTCATGTTGAAGGCGTTGTGAATTGTGATATTCAATTATACCAACCTAAACATCCCAAAATCCAAACTGTTATCATAACCTACATCCACATGAATTCATATTTTCTGGAATTTTTATTTACTTCAAAAGTTCATCAAATTGAATATATCAGACCAAGCCACACATCTTAAGACATAGAGGTTATACTCGCAACTAATAATTATCTCGAATAGTGACTGTCAGGAAACAGCTGGGCTACCTAATGTGCCAATACCAGGGAGGATACTTGAATAAAAGTAAAAAAGTGATTTCATGTGAGTAAAATGCTGAGAAGATGATAATAAACGAGATTAGCAACGAAAAGTTGTCATTACCTAAATTCAATGTGCACAGTGGCAATTGATTCAGAAATTTGCTTCAAGTTTGGACTGAGTTGCATTTCTATCCAACCTTTTGAGGTTGGTGCATACCGTACCATGTTCAGTAAGAAATCAGCAAAGATTTGTTGAATTCTAAATTGATCACCATACACTCCGAGTGTCTTGACTTCCTCTGGTATATCGTGGATCAACTGCAGACCTCTTTCTCTAAGCAAAAACATTGCTTGGCTAACAACAGCATCGATTACACTCCCAAGTAGAAACTCAGTTTTCTCGAGCTCCATTGAACTAACAAAAGATGAGTCCAGTTCAACACAACCAAGAAGACAAAAACTATAACAAGCTTCAATAAAAGTCAAAAGAAACAAGTCTATCAGCAACAAAAATAGAAAGATAAGCTTTTACCCAAAATAACAAAATAATCGTTAATTTTTTTTTCAAAATCTATGAAGCCATCAGTGATAAGGAAAATATTTAGTAAATTCTATGCTCTCTTATGCCTGAGTTTAAGACTAAAATCAAAACTCAACACAAACATTCTAAGAAACGTACCCATCCTCAATTTTTTCAAGTTCAACATCCTTCATAATCTTTAATAACTGCCTCTCACACGCAGCACTGGTCTCAAGAAACTGTTTCTGGTCTTCTGTCAAATTCGTGCTTTCCAGAACCGAATTAGCAAAACGTATACCACTTAATGGATTTCTAATTTCCTGACAAATGTAAGCGAGCTCTTTCATCTTTGAAACACTGTTCTTTTCCTTTTGCCTCTGGACTCTGATGGAATGTTCCAGCTCGGGACTTGCAATCTGCAAGAAACAAACGGCTCCGACAATATGGTCCTCTGCATTCACCCTCTTGTTGGCAGTCAACAGAGCATTTACATACTTACCACTTCGGTCAAAAAAGGAAAACGGGAACTCGTCCGTATCCTGACCTCCGAGTGCTTTGTGCAAGACAATCATGAATTTTGTCAACGTATCCGGTCCCTTGAGCCGACAACAACTCCCAAATATCTCCCCGACCAACATCTTTCCAATGATGTCCTCCCTACTCCACCCGGTCAGCTTCTGCATAGCGGTGTTCCACTCATAGCAAGATGTGTTCTCATCCGAAGCAAATATAGGTGGAATTAGAGTGTTCGGGTTGTGTATAATTGCCTTGTAATCGCCTTGAATATTGATAAACTTATCGACCACCAGTTTCTGACCCGTGACATCCTGACCAACAAAGCACACACCAACTATCTTGTCTGTATAATCCCTGCTAGAACAAGCATTGACCACCAAATATATAGCCTTCTTGCTTGTTTCAGTACCATATGTCCTCAACTTTAATTCTACATTCTTTTCTTCCTTGCCTGCATTACTTATGGTATAAGAGCATTACGACAAAACCTATACCTATCATATATGAGCCCTATTTACAAAAGTTGATTTGCCTATTATATCCCTATTATGTATTTGATCTAAAGGGCGATAGTGTAATAGCATGTTACTATATCACACTCATCTCTTTCCATCGTAAACTCTCTATGCTTAATTTTTTTGATTATATCTATTCTAGGGAAATGATATGATACATACCTTGAGTGGGCATCATCCGTGAGCACCATGCTCGTTTAAGGCACGTTTAGCATTGTTTGTTTTGTTTTATACATTTAGTTTGATTCTAATGTATTAAAAATTAGTATTGACATTTTTTATTTTGCAATTTTATAAAATCAAAGCACGATTAGTTTGTTTTATCTATAACTTCAAATAAATGAATAGATGACAAATTAAGCTTTGATTTTTATGAAATATATTGAAAGTAAACGAAATGTATAAAACAAATCAAACAACACTAAACGTGGCTAAAACGAGCTTGGTGCTCACATAAGGTATGCAACATATCATTTCCCATCTATTATAAGCTTGCTTTTATGTTTTAAGGATAATTTAGTAATTAGTAATAAAAAAGGGGAACATCCTATGGATCAAAGCTAAAAAAGAGTTACTGATGATTACCTCTAAGAGCATGAAACAGAAATTTGTCAGCCACTTCTTCGGATTCTTCATGAACAAGATCGTGAACCAAGGACTTCCCCATTGCTTCCTCAACGGATAGTCCGGTTAACTCAGCAACTTTTGCATTCCACCCATTTATGCGGCCTTCACAGTCAACGGCAAATATAGGAGTCGTTGCAGTCTCTATCAACCTAACCATTTCCCTGGCTACAGAACTAATCTCCTCAATCCCTTGTAACTCCAAGTCCTCTCCCTGTCTCGCTACAACCGCCTTAGAATTGCTTCCGTAGCCATCTTGAAATGACTCTCTCAAAATTAGTTGGAGAGAGTGAATTGCATCCATCTCCCCATTCTCCCATGGAAGACTCCGGCTCTTAACAACTTCTAGAAACGCATTGAATGAGGAGCGAGGATGCATTCTCAAGCCGTCATCTTTATCCTGCGGATGATGCTTTGCTCCGCCCCATTTCATCTCCGTCGCAGTATGGGAACGAAACCAGAACAAGCAATCCCGTGAAGTGATATATGCAACAGCCATTCCACACACAGCATTGCCTAAAGAGGCAGCCCCAGGATACCCTGCATCAGCTAAACTAACCGTGCTCAAACCAGTCGAACCCTCGTGAGACGCCAGCAACCATTGCAGAATATCCTTAATCTGCACCTCAGTAGGTGTGACTCCCAAAGGGTGATACCTCCCTTGGTAGTAAAGAGCTGCCCCATCACATTTCACGAGATCCATAATGCTAGGGCTCTGTGTAACAATCCCACTAGGAGAATCTCGAAGCAGCATATCACACAACAAAGTCTGCGTCCTTAAAACACGCTTCTCCGAAAACTGTGATGCCAACTGTAGCTCCATGTTCAGTTGAAGTCCGAAAGCCTGCATTAGGAACTCACAAGCATAACGAAGAGGGAATGGGATATAGCGAGCAGAAGAGTGATGACCAACAACCAATCCCCATAGCCTCATTGTGTTTCTCCCTCCAACACCATCTTTGTCGTTTCCGTTGATAACAACGGACAAAGTTAAAGAAGCAACCGACCCCATATTCGCCATGTACTGAGCATGGCAACCATGAGGCGCCCTCAGTGTTGAACCTACCAAGCACAAAGGCTGCATCAATGCCTCGTCCTGAATAACTGTGACCGGCTTAGCTGAACAATCTACAATCAACCTAACTCTATTCTGCTTAAAAAGAAACCTCGAAGCCTGAGGAATGTCCGTTGAGGGATAATGCAATCCAAGATATGGATCCAAATCAGCTCTCTTACACTCCGCCACAACCTCACCATGCTCATCCTCATGAAACTTATAAACCATAACCCGATCAAACCCCGTTAGCTCCCTCAAACACTCAACTACCGTGTCACACAAAAGCTTAATGTCCCCACCAGGGAGAGACTGCAAATGTGAAATGGCTCTCACAGCAAGCTTCTGAGACTGTACAGCTCCAGCTATGGAAAGAGCAGGGTCCTCTTTCCTAGCAGGCTCTAAATCTATCACTATCCCTACATCTATCCTATGCAAAATCGCGTAAAAGGGCTTCCCGGAGTTCTTGGAATGAATCCAGACTGGATTCAATAAAGTGATCTCCCGCGCCCCAAACGCCCTCTCGAGCAGAACCGAGCTCGAAGGAGTGAAGAAGCTCCTGACATCAGTGCCAATTGTCAGAGTTTCGAGCTTTTCAAGACTTGGAACTGACTGAGGCATCAAGGACAGCATTTCGCAGGCATTTGCCGAGTAAGCAATGACGCGAAAACTCCGTTCATCGACGGCTATCATACAGCCAAACGGCTGAATGTGACCTCCGCGCTGAATTTTCGAGAAATAAGCTGTGATCTGCTGCTCGGAGACGGATTGATTGCCGGTTCTAAAGCTTTGAGTGTAATCAAAGGATCTCCCAGACTCACCGGATTGCTCGAAAACCGAGTGCAGCCTCGCGTCCACGGTGTACTGCGCCATAGCCTTGCTGACTGAATCGCCGCCCTTACCCTTATTCGTGGGGGAATTGCGGCGCTGCTCTCCTGCAGCTGAGGATTGAGCTGCGGAGCTCTGATTTCGGTTAATCTCCTTGCTTTCTGAGGTAGACATTTCATCAAACACCTTGTGTTCAGATGCTCGAATTCAGGAGAAATTGAGCTGAATTGGGCGATCAGTCTAGATCATATACATGTGACCGTGCTTGCTTGCCATTCATTTTGTCGAAATCTTTGGGATCAGCTCTTTTTCGTAGTCGAGAAATTATGGATTGAGGATTGCAGAATAAAGGGGAAAGGAATCATGGGATAGATCATATTTTCAAGGAATTTTTTTCTCGAGTGGGTTTTGTTTTGATGCAGCTTCTTGTTTTCCGTGCCGTTAACAGTCGCAGGTGTCCACTATAAGCCAAGCCCGACGCTTCCAATAGCCCCATCATTTTTTTTTCCACCGCCCCAGTTTATTTGTCCGCACCCATAAAATAAAGATAAAGCTATGTGACCATAATGTGGCTGGCCATAAATGACATTTAAGTAAATATATGTATTTTTGGATATTAATAATTTAATTGTCTCATTTAATGCTTAATTCAATTGACAATATTACCCTTAGCCTTAGTCTTTAATTGTAGTTTCTTTTTAATTCATTTATTCCATTCTTTTTAGAGTAATTTGTTACTCAACTTTTTTACTACTTTATTTTTATTTTTATTATAATTGTATCATCTTAATGGAGTAATAGTTATTTTAATTTAGTTATTACTATACTCCATAATATATAATCAATAAGATAATGATGAAGTTATCTAATACTATAGTAGTAATATGCTTAAAATTTTTTTATACTTTTTTCAAAAATTTAAGGTTATTTGAAACTATCAATTCAATATAAAATTAATTAAAACATCTATTTTAACTATGTATCGATCCAACATTTGAATATCAACTCAATTTAATCTTCACATAGAAAATTGAATTAAGAATAAATTGATTTAATAAGAGATCAATCAAAACTTCCCTGGTAAAAGTTACAGGACTCATTACTTTAATAAGTTGCTTAAAAGTCAAACGTCATTTTTGTCCATTTTTTCTATAACTAAAAATGAATAAAAAACACAACATTTGAATTTATAGTAGAATATATTTCTTAACTAGCAATACTACAATGTATACACTAAATAGTATATATACACCTCTATATCATGAAGTATTACAAAAATCTATTATAATATTTATGTACAATAAATTATATTATAAATTTATATACTATAAATTATAAATATTATACATATATAATAAATTAATTTATAGTATCGAAATATGACATTAAATTTTTAATATTGAAGTACACTTCTTCGAAAAATATTAAATAATATTTTTATTAATACTAATATTTATACGTTACTTGAATATTATGATTAAATGTATTTTAAATAAAAAATTAGTTAAAATTAAATTTTTAGTTATTAATTAAAAGAATTTATCCAATTATGGGAAGATTAAATAATTGTTGTTGCGTAAATTTCATTATCAATGCATGTCTTTAATTACGATAGATTATGTTGTTAGAATTAAATATTACTAGTGTAGTTGAAATTGATTAAAATTATAAATTTATTTTTCGTAATTATCATTTTGGGATTAATTCAGTTAATGTAAATTGAAAAAAAGAGAATTTGAATTTGAGAATTTGTTTATAACATAAAGCCTCCTTGCAATTTTGTCGTAGAAGTATATTGTGTCACTTAATAATATTTATAAATATAATGTCCTTAAAATTTATTTTACTTCTACATAAGTAGTATTTAATATTTAAGGGTATATTAGTCTTTAAAAAATTGCTACTCTCTAGATGCATAAATTTCATGAACTGTATTAATTACACATAATTTTAATAATTTTTTAATATTATGGCTGGCCATAATGTGGCCATTTAGCACTACTCTAAAAAAAATGTCCGCAGCTATAAGCCGGACACTTCCAAAAAAAAGTGTCCGTAGCTATAAGCCGGACACTTCCAATAGCCCGCCACTTTTTTAGCCACTTTTCATTTTATTTCATTTTTCGTTTATTTTAAATCAATTGTAATTAAAATTATCGAAATGTAAACAATTAGAAACAGAGATAATACTAAAATGTAAAAAAAGTATTGGGACCAAATATTCATTGTATTATGGAATACTTGGTCTCAATACTTTTTTTACATTTCAGTATTACCTCGCTTTCTAATTATTTACATTCCGATAATTTTAATTACAATTGATTTAAAATAAACGAAAATGAAATAAAATGAAAAGTGGCTAAAAAATTGGCGGGCTATTGGAAGTGTCCGGCTTATAGCTGCCAGTGGCGTATCCACCTTGGAACAAGGGGTTACAACTGTACCCCCAAATTCGAATACTAATACCTTTTATTGAGATAATTTATTTAAAAGGCTTCTTTGGCCAAGTGGTTGTGCTTTCCATTTTCAAAGCTTAGGGTTTGAGTTCAAATCCCCATAGTTGCTTAACTCATATTTTTTGTTTTGATTTCTGCGCCTTTTTTCCTTCATTCTTTGATTTCTATACCTTTTTTTCTCAATTCTTTTATGTTTTGATTTCTATACCTTTTTTTCTCGATTCATTTATTCTAACACCTTTTTTTCTCAATTCTTTTATGTTTTGATTTCTATACCTTTTTTTCTCGATTCATTTATTCTAACGATTAAAGTTTCTATATCATTTTACTTATTTCAAATCTTTTTCTGTTTTGTTAAAATACAATTTGTTTACTTTTTTTCATGTTTTATTATATTCAAATAATTAAAATTTCTATAACCTTTTTCTTCTTTAAAATAATGGATTTACTTTTTTTTAGTTTTTTCAAACAATTGAAAGAATAGATCTACTTTTTTTTGTTTGCTAAAACAATAGAAATAATAAGTTTATATACTTCTTGATCAAATTCTCAACTAATAAAAAAAATTACTTATACACTATGGTGTAGCAATTATATTCATATCTATATGAAAATTTTATACCTAATAAAATATCTATATTTTTATTTTCTAAAATTATAGATATTTTGCTTAAATTATTTATTTTCACAAGGTTCACTTCTAAAAACTAGTACTACTATTATCTTATAAAAAGTGATTTAAACTTCTCAAATATTTTATGTCCAAAAAATTTAGTTCTAAACTATATAATTTCTTGTTTAGTCGTTATATTCGCGTCTATACAAGACATTTGTATTTAAGACAAGGAAAAAGATTGTTCAGATATTTCTTCGTACCCCCGAATCCAAAATCCTGGATACGCCACTGATAGCTGCGGACACTTTTTTTTTGTGGGCGCCGATAAATAAACTGGGACTGTGGACAAAAAAAAGTGACGGGGCTATTGGAAGTGTCCGGCTTATAGTGAATACCCTAAGGCCATGTTTGGTTGCCAGGATTCTGTCTGAGAAAGTAATCTGATTTTTTAAATTTTAAATTCCTGTGTTTGTTTCCATTTTTAATCAAGTTGGGAAAGTAATCAAAATCATGAAACAAGGAAAGTTAGTACAACTTTCTAGGATTCTAAATCCTAACTTTTCTTAGGTATTCTTTTTCCCAGTTTTAGGATTCTTACATATTTAATGCAATATAGTACAGTTTATTATTATTATTATTATTATTATTATTGTTATTATTATTATTGTTATTATTATTGTTGTTATTATTATTATTGTTGTTATTATTATTATTATTATCATTATTATTATTATCATCATCATTATTATTGTTATTATTTATTACAATGTTTTAAAAATAATTTAAAAGTATAAACCATACTTAATTTCAGGATAATAAATAATTATAATTCAAATTATCATAATTATAACTATATTATTAATATTTATTTTTATTTTTATTATCATAATAATAATAATAATTTATTAAATAATTAAATATAATTATAATTATATAATAATATAATAATTATTCATTTATAAATTAGTAATTAACAATAAAATTGTAGTGAAATTTTAAATTATAAAATTTATTCAATTAAAAATTAAGTAAATATAATGATAATAATAATAATCTTATTTATTATTATATTATTATATATTATGATGTATAATCCATATTTAAACTATTCATCGTAATAATAAATAAAATAATATAATTATAATCATTTGTAATTAATAATTTATTAAATAATATATATTATTATTTTTTATAAATAAAAAATGATAAGTATATTTTTAGTTTAGTGTTTAAATCAAATATATACTTTCAAATCTTGATATTTTCCAAACACGGGAAAGTAAAGTTATTAGAAATCATATTCCCGGGATTCATTTTCCCAAGAATAATTTTCCCTGCCAACTTTACTTTCCCGCCAACCAAACATGGCCTAAAGGTGTATTCGAAAACTGAGTTCCCAACAAGGATAAAACTTCATCATAGAAACTAGAAAGGCAACACTATGAATTGGTCGAATTCATATCATACATATCAACATAGGCAAGCACTATTGAGGGCAGCTTCATGCAAGTTCAGTACGTTGGTATAAGATCAGTTAATTCATATCGTTATATTAAACACGTGCGTGCAATATCGAGGACAGTTGCTAACAAGTTGGGTATACATGATTAGAATTTATGATTTGGGTGCAAGCACATTCGAAGCTACAAAACACAAGTGTTAAAAGAGAGTATTGACAATTGTGGTTGCTGTGACAACAAGATCGACAAGATATAAAAAGAAAAAAAAATAATTAAAAAGAAAATTATTTTAAATAAAGGACATTTATACATTTTCAAGTCAAGTGGTTTGCATATTGAGAAAATAAAGTTAGCTAATTTTTACTTTTAACTAAATTAAAAAATAGTGGTACTTGTATAATTTGACGCATGTTTTATAAAATTGTTCAGTGTGTAATGAGGGGAGAGTGGCAGTGAAGTATTATTGGTTGCCCTCATTAAATCCAAAACCATGTAAAAACCAGGTCGAATAATTTTCTTCTTGAGAGGTATTATAAATGACAAATAGCATAGCTAAGCTAACCAAAAAATATATTGTGATTATGTATATATTGAAATAAAATATAAAATACAACAAGAAGTCTTACTCTAGCTAAAGGTAAATATTTACTTTTGTGATCTTATCCCATTCCTAGTCCTAGGTGAGGTCCAACATTTATGAAATTAAATTCTCATGGACCTACCATTTTGTCTACAAACTTTTTTGGAGAAATTATTTTTATAATTATTCGTCCAATCTTAATTGTGAAAGCTCGTGAATATAACAGTTCAAGATTGATTTCGACACTACTTAGTTTGTTATCTCGTGCATAAGATTATTAATAACCTAATGAGCTAGACTGTTAGTAATAGTTATAAGTAACTAAATAGTTAAACTAGAGATAAAGTATACTAAATAAGATAATATTGTATATACGACTCTCTTTTATATTATTCTCTCTCTTACTTTCCTTTCTCTCCAATTTAACTATTTATTATTATTTTCGTAAAACAACGGTCAGAAAGAAACGTCTCACTTGTAACGGGACAGAGGGAGTAATTTATTAGGAGTACTAGTTTAGTGGAGTTTACTTTGAAACTAGAGTACAATGTAATAAATATGTACATTCATTCATTCGAGAATAAGATTAATTTATTTGAAATAAATTATGAATATCTGAATTTATAAGATAAATTTATTCGAAAGAAATTATTTATGTCTATATGATCATTAGCTCCTAGAATTTGTAAAATCATTACAAGACAAGATTGAATATATAGAAGAATATTATACCAACAAAGATGTTATTGTATTATTAAAGAGTGACAACAATAAGCAATGTGGAGAGAGAAGCATAAACTGCAGACACTCCCAAGTTAAGATACATCAAAACTAGTAGCACACCTGAGATTATGATTTTCTATTTGATTTTCTTAATGACTACAGCACAAGAACATCCCGATAAAGGCAAGTTTCCTCCCCTACGGCACATTCTGATCCATGGCAAATTTTGGCCAGCACGAAAACCGAAAAATCGACACAATGAATTGACAACAGGAAAACTTTGAACAGTAATGCTCATTGCTCTAGGCAGGCATTGAAATGTATGTTTACTTGGTGTAGAGCACATCTTCCCATGGGTGACGGTAGAGAGGCTGTTTCAGTCGCTTCTGGTCAAAAGTGTGCCTGATAATCGGAGAAAAACGGAATGATCAGATGAATATTGTTGTGTTGCAGCTTGAAGAAGATGAAATGCAGTCAAATAAGTAAAGCTAAGCTCATAATCAATGGCATTTTTGTTATTTTATGGTGTTTTGTAATATTTGATCTGGATCATGACCTGAAAACAGTCTCATATCAGAACTGGGCTGGCCCGAAAGACCGACCTGATCTTGAGACGGACTAGGCCACATTTTTAGGTATGGCTCAGAATAGGGAAAGTCCAAAACATATCATTTGGTCCGAAAAAGCCCGATTTTTAGGTTGAGCTAGGCCATGTTTTTGTTAGATCCAGCGGATTTTTATCAGCCCGGTCCAGATTCTACCTTTGGCCCCACGGGCTCAGGCTGGACTGGATTGGGTTTGACAGCTCTAGATAAGAGTTCCTAAAAATGGAGAAGTAAAACTCACCCAATGAGACCTATGGAACGAGCCAGCACGAAGAGGCCATTGAGGTAGCCAATGCCAACAATCTCATCAATTTCTTGCTTTGTGAACATGCCACTACCAGCAAGAAGGTCCAAGAATAGGGAACCAATGGCACCATCGACGTTGAGGACTAGGTTGTTCGCCTTTGAAAGGGTGTAGGTTTCGACTTCAACTGCATATTCCATGTATTTCACAGATGGAAAGTTGGTGCGTGCAAAGAGTTGAAGTAACTCGACTCTCTTATCTCTGTTGTCACCCCTCTTGATTCTGTTGAAACCATGGAAACGTAATTTATATTCCAGGTCAAATTTGGAGAAAAGTAAAACTTAAAGACACGAAAACAAAACTGAGATATCGAGGATCTTGTTAATGTTACCTGTGCCCAATGCCAGGAACGCGAATGCCCTTCTTTTTCATGCTTTCGACAAACTCATAAGGAGTAAGACCCTGAGAGGAGAAACCATGTCAACATGCTTCATATCCAAGAAAGGTCGGGGAAGAGAAGGTACAAGCTCACTTAAAACACAATACAGGAGAAGCTTATTGTTTTTGTCACTTGTGTGGAAACTCACCTTGTCATAAGCATCCTTGAAGTAACGAGCAGCATCATCAATAGCACCACCAAATCGTGGTCCAATTGTCAATAAACCTGTTTTGCAACGACAGATTACTCATTGACCATGAGATAAAACCTCAAAAGCCTAGCTGTTTTGACAGGACTATTTTTCTTTTGTTATGTGAGCACTGAGCAGAGATAGATCTGCGACCTACCTGAGACAAGACTGGAAACGAGGTCTTTTCCAGCTCTGGCTGTAACAATGGTGTTGTGAGCACCAGAGACGCAGGGACCATGGTCAGCACACAGCATGACACAAATCTGACATGAAACCGTATATTAGTCGAGGTGTAAATTCAAACAACAAATGAAAAGGAAAACAAAACCCCCTCTTGGGATTGATTGCAATGATAGTCAGGTCAATACAAAAGATAGTAAAGAATACCTCAATAAAGCGTGTGCAGTAACGTGGGAGGCTTCGTTTGAACCACAGCAAAGAGATGACGTCACCAACACCTAATCCTTGTTCAACAATGGATGACATAGGGACACCAGCATACATTGGCTCTTCACCTGCCATTTGAAAGAGTCGAGTTTAGGCACTCAAATAGATATCAGTAATATAGCATGTACACCCTAGAGAACACCCTCGTACCTCTATCATCAGAGATTGTCGAAATAATATGTGTTGGAGCTCGAACTTTTCCACTCTTAATGGCACTGCTAAGATCCTCCGGTATTTGAGGGGGTTTTACTTCCTTTACTTGGGAAATCTTTCCTGCCTCGGCCTAATATAAAGAACCAAGCATTTAAGCCATATGCCGAATAGAAAGAAGAATAATTTCTAGCTTAAGCATTAAGCAATTACCAAGTACATACCAATTTCTCGAATGCTTCCTTGATTGTACCTTCAAATGCCTCAAAAGAAGTGGGAACAACAGCTCCAGCTTCTCTGAGTGCTTCATTCTTGGCCTGTGCAGATTCCATCTCTCCACCACTCTTTGCCCCCTGATTACAAATAATAACAGAGTCTGAGATATATATCCCACGTCGTAGAATGCTCTAAATCACGGCTCTACAAGCATGAACTTAAGGTATTAGCTTACCGCATGACCGAATTGTACTTCTGACTTGAAGAGTGTAGCACAAGTTCCACTGACCCATGCAACGACTGGTTTACTGATTTTCCCCTGTTTAAGGGCTTCAACTAGGGAATATTCATCACGTCCACCAAGCTCCCCGAGAACAACTATCATTTTAACCTAGTTTTGTTCAATAAACCAGAATTAAACCAAAGTATAAAGATGTGACCACTTCTAATAAAGTGACTGACAATGTAAAAGACATATTCTGCATCTTTCAGACCATACCAATTCCCAAAAGGAACTAGCACAACCGAGTTTGTTTATTAATTTTACTTCAAGGGCAACTTCAAACCAAGACGATAAGAAAACAACTGCAGCAGGGTGTGGGTGTTTAATACCTGAGGAATGTTGTTGAATCGCAAGACATGATCAGAAAGTGTTGAGCCAGGAAAAACGTCTCCTCCAATTGCAATACCTATCGAGTCATAATACACATGGATTTAGACTATTTTACACAACAAAAGCAACTAAATGGGATTAGAATACAGTAGAGAAAACTGTCCAACCTTCATATATCCCATCCGTGACACGAGCAATTGTGTTGTATAATTCATTAGACATTCCACCCTGTAGTTCAGACATAAAAGTTAGAAGCTGCAGTGAATATCATGAAACATGCTTCCATCGTAGATACTTAAATTCAGATGTAGCAGGGAGTATGCCAAGAGATTCAACATATCAAGTAATTGGCTGATAATAACTTAGGTATTAAACTGGTTGACTATATATGCAAGATATATCTTTGTACTTCAGATGGAAAGTATATGAATCATAGCAAAAGGAGGCTAAGCAATGGTCACGCACAGATTTTGATACGAAGCCAACAGACCCCGGCCTGTACAGCTTGCACTGTATAATATTATCAATTGTCCCAGCAGTATCACCGATCTTAAATGCACCAGCTTGAATACCTCCGACTGTTGCTGGACCAATGACAACCTAACCAAGTTCACGTTTGCAATTAATATATACTGCTCTAAATAAAGAAACGAAATAGAGTTCAAATGATAAACTCCGGAAGACAACAAAATAGTTTACCTTGTTGTTTGCTTTGGCATATGCAATCAACTGCTTGGCGTCAGACTCAGGGACACCTTCAGCTATAATGGCCACAACTTTGATTGTTGGCTGCTTCAGAGCAGCCATAGATGAAGCTGCAGCACTGCAAGATGGAAAGTACAGTTTCAGAAAGACAAAATAAGCAGGAAATCTGCACATTATCTTTTGACATAGGCAAGACAAACCTTCTGAATGATGCAAAGTTAATGAAAACATCAGCTGTCGGATGTGCAGCACAAGCGGCTTCGATACTGCAACAGAAGAGTAAAGTCAATCTCATGTCTTACGATTTGATGAGAGGGGGGATAAAAAGGGGGGAGCAATAATATAGCCCATCATAAAGATTCTTAAATAATTCATATAACGGAAGCTCTCCTCATTTTCACTATTAAGGTAAGGAAGTTTCTGCAGATACATGTAAAAACCTTAAATAATGCCAAGATGGTCTTCTCTACAGCATGGTAATCCCCTTTTTTTATTTGTTTTCCTTGGGTTGGGGGGTTGAGGGACTCAATCTTACAGCAGAACAGAGTTGGAACTGTCACGTGGACATATTTGGTATAACATTTTTATATATTGATATCTTGTTAGTCATTTTCAAGTATATAAAACCCATTTACATCTAAAATGTAATCTTGTAGAAGAAGGTTTGCTTAGGTTTTATCTATCTAACCATCCCATCAAGAGAATGGTGTGGTGTCATACTAAAATATACACATGCATTTATTTATTTAAAAATGTTCAAATGCCAATCATTAGCAAATCATAGGTAAAGTTCTATGGCTTTTATTCATACAAACTGAAAACATGGGCATTATATCTTTATGCCTGTTATATTGCATCAGATACAAATTCTAGGTAGGCCACTTTAACATCTAAAACCAAGGCGATGAATGCAAAAACTGCATAAGAGAATGCAAAACTTACGCAGAATGGACTGGAATCGCAATTTCCTCTTGACCAAAAAATAGTTTCTGGAATCCCTCAGAACCAGGATTTATAATTCCAGCAACAGATGGTGTTTCCCTGCCTGAACTCGCAAAAAAAGAGAAATTATTGTTAATATAAGAACCCCATCTTATCTCAAAAGCAGTTGACATAGAATGGTTCAGTTAATTTTTTACCACAAAGGAAATCAAAATCAAGCATCCGCTGAATCGGCAGTTGCTTGTAATTATAAAACAATGCTTGAGTGGTTTTCGAGAAAAGCTGTCCTGTCGCCATGGTGTTGACAAAACACCTCCTGCATGCAACTACAACATCAGAATACAAGCTAGAATTACCAAATCAATCGCTACCAAAGCTGCACAGCAATTTCCTCCCAAGTGATGAGAAGGAAAAATATGCAGCTATTCCCTAACCTTTTATTATATAACCCCTTCTAGCGAGTCTTATAAACGAAGAAACAGTTTCGAGGTTTCATTTTTTTTATCCTATCATATGGTTAAACATGCCAAATTTGCAGCATCAACATGCATTTTTCATACCAGTCCTACTACTAAACAGATCAAGGTAAAATAATCTACACACTACTTTCATGATCACAATCATGTATAAAACATGGGACAAATTTCCTATAAACGATCGCAAATCCCCAAGCAAGCAGATCTAGAACACTATTTTGAATACCAACACTACTTTAATACGATGATCATCACTTCCAACAACAGAAACATCGATTTTCAAGCAGATCACTCCCTAACTACATAAGTCTTCTTTACTGTTCCGATCCTTGTATTCTAGCACATTCTCGAACAAATTCAATGCATTCCTAACTCTCTCCATCCAAACTTTCTCAGGCACAGCTCAGATCATTAATCGAATTCACACATTCTCGACCTTCAACGGCATAAACACTATTATGAAATCAATAAACCAATACAATTACACATACGATCCACTGAATTCACCACAAACAGCTTGAGTAAAAAGCATCAGCTCAAATGACACTATAAATAAAATTCAACACAGATTTCCTCGAAAACATCAACAAATAATACTTAAAAAATCAAACTGAGATCCGATGATTCAAAATCCTCTATCCACAAAGGACATTAACAGGAATCACAAATCAGCATAAAAATAACAAAATATAATAAAAACAGATCTGCAAGATCCGAAAATCAAACACAAACGGCATAAATCACAAAACTCCACCAAATACAAAACCAAAAAATGAAATCGAGAAAATGCAGCTACCTTTTCAGTCAAATCAAACTCCAACGCCTACGACGAAGATTCAGTAGTAAAATCTAATCTGTTACTGTGTAGGAGAAGAGTAGGAGGTGGCTGGATTGTAGTGACTATGCATACATATTTATATACAGATATAGGGAATGAAGAGTGGGTTGTTAGTTTGTTAATAGAAGGTGTGCTATCAACAGTTGAATAAAATAATTTTATTTGATTTGGATCTAAAAATTCAATGTTTAATTTCCAAATTGATATCCAAATTTCCATTAAGTGGCCGCCATGTGAATTTGGCAGTCAGCAAATAGCAAGCCAACTTCTTATTCACACATGAATTTATGAATCGAGTTGGTATATTTATTTTCTAAAAAATATTGAATTATTAATTTCAGCTTAAATGTTCAAATCGATGATTTAAGGTTTCTTTATTTTACTAATTGTAATTATTAGTTTGAAATTTAAATTATTGCACACCTCTAATTGACTTGTATCGTGTAATAAACTTCAATGTACACATGTGTTGGTGGGTAGTTGCTCAAGTGTTTAGTTGTTTAATCTATTAGTAGTATGTATTTATTGTATTTATTTTCTAAAATTGAATGCTTGTAAGAGTGGGAAGGTTGGAAAAGTTAGGTGATAGTGGTGGGCTGGACTTGCATGGGAGTTGGAAATAGAATTATAAATTCACGAGTTAAATAAGGTATCAAAATTTAACGTAACTACTTAAATACCCTCGAGCTCATTTACTTTTAATTAATTGGATTTATTATTCTTTTTATTTTTTTATTGTGAATTTTAACCACAAACTTTTCGGTATTATGATGCAATGCGATGACAAAATTTAACTTGGTTGATAAAATCATCCACTCTAAAGCTCTTACAAGTTGGGTATATCAATATATGAATAACATTGGATGCGTGCCTCAAGTTTTAATGCGTAAACTAAGAGAGAATAAGAAAAAGTAGTTGAAATAGCATAGTGCATGATAGAGCCTATGAATGATAATTAAAGTAGAATATATAAAGAAAAGATTTTTATAAATAGATATGAACTATTTAAATAGATGGATGAAAAAAATTAGTTTATTTCTATAAGAGTATAATTTTTTGCTCACAAGCTCACTCAACAGGCAATTATTTTATGTCACATTTGATGTGTGTAAATAAATAGTTAGGTTTTTTCATGATATAATGTGATCAAAGAGGGCCCTTTCTTTTCCACTCGGCCCTCACAAAGATATGTATATTAGTAATTTTCCACATTAATCATTTTAAATAAAGATATGTATACTTTGCTTTTTATTTGGTGAGGGTAAAAGAGTCATCTAATATTCTTGATTGGTGCACACTTGACACATGTAAGTGGTTGTGCACCTAAATTGAAGGGCATATTTGTCTTATCCAATCCCTTTGGCTGGAAGATAAGTTACAAAACCACAACGCATATACCTCTATAAATTAAAAATCTAATCGCTACAATACTCACTCCCCATGTCCATCATTAAATATCTTATTTTTCTTTTTCTGTTCATCCGTCCATAAATGACTCATTTCACTTTTAGTACATTTGATAAGTGGATTTTACATTACACTAACTCATTTTAATTACATTTTATTATAAAATCAATATATAAAAGTAGATCACACATTCCACTAACTTCTTTTACTCAATTTACTTATAAACTAAACAATTTCTTAAAACTAGTGTCGGTCAGATATGTGACATTTGATCATAGATAGAGGGAGTAATTACTAATAATAGTTTTGGTTTCCAATTTGGGCCCAATATGGAAAATAATAAATTTGATAAATTAACAAGATCTTAAATTTTAAGAACACTCTTACGTAAACATATATTGTCCCATCAACACCACAAATTACTAATCTCCTAAACTTAAATAGCTAACTATGAATTTATCGTTGTTTGATTTCTATTGATTAGCTTAGCCAAAAATTTGAATAGGGAATAGCGAGATTCAAGTTCTTAGTGTTTAATACTCATGCAATTTAATGTGTAACTAGATTCAAATTCTATGTTATTATTAAATTTAACTTTGTTGAGTTCCTAAGTAAATATTTGTGCATGAAGGTTTCTATTACACATACCATAAAATATGTTAGCAAACTCACTAGTGGACATCTAATATGTTGTTGCATTGGCTATTTATAAAATGGTTTATATTGGAAATATTGCAGTCTTTACACGGGCAAACTCTTCCTATCATAAAAGAACAACAAACTAGAAGGTAAATAAAATAAAGTAAATACAATAAAAGAACAAGATGCAAACTATGGCCTCTTCAAGTCGAGTCGAGGTATCCCTCTCTCCGCAAGACGAGATACGCCCAGGCTAGTGCTCACGGATTGGCGCAACGTCCCCAAAGATGAAACGACTTTCCTCCTATCGAGTTGAAGCACCTCAAACTCGTAGGCACCGGCGAACTTGAATTGGAGGCGAGAACCGAGCAATGCAATGCTCCTAAGTGCGAACTAGACTGCTTGAGAGCTAAAGAGAAGAGAGAATGATTTGTTGGTGTGTTCTTCCACTCTAAGATCAAGCCTATTTATAGGCTAGAAAAAGTACTTGAAAGGCCTTACAATCAAGTTATCTCTTTATGTATTTGGAGGTTACCTAAGATGAAAGGCCATAGGTCTTGGTCACATCAAAGATCTCCCACATTTTCCACATGTTTCTAATAGTTTAGAGATTTCTTTTTTCTTCACTATATAAAATCACACAATAACATATTGATGTATCCCACCAATCACTATCGTTAAATATGATGTTTATAAATATGACAAAAAACTAAAATCCAAAAAATATTTAAAAAGTAGGTGCCGCTTGACTAGGAGGACACAATTGACATGGCGTTGGAATTGAGTGCAATTGTAAATAGAAAAAAATAATTTGCCACAAAAAATATCGAACTTAAAGTAAAATTTAAGATATAACTATATTAATTAAAGGATAGATACTATTCCACGATTTCCTAGTAATGATTTATAAGAGTGGCAAATTCTTAGATAACTATTGAGTACTGAGAAAAAAAAGTTATAAAAAATTAATGGGACGTTTATTAAGAAATGAAGATTTTTTTTTTCCTTTTTGATGTCGATTCCAAATTTGACGCAAAGATAGAAATTACTTTTATTTTCCACTTTTTCAGTAGCATTATTTATGAATTTAGTCAAGGATTGTAGTTTGAAACCATACGAGTATTATAGGAAAAATTGTTGCAAGTAGGAAAAGAAAACATACTTAATTCAAAATGAAATACTATAATAAATTAGACCAAACCATTATATTCCATAGTGTACACATTTTACTTCTTGGTCAACTATGTCATTACATTAATTAGGCCTATAAAGTCTACTCAGCTTTTACATTTTTCTTTTTACATAACCGAGTTCTTAGAAATTATAAATTTCAGCATTTTGAAGTCTACTATAAATATCAACAATGCTAGGCACAAAAATTCAATCATATATCTATTATTTATGGTCATGTCATTTATTCTGTTTTTTTATTCTTCATTTTTCATTTATCTCAAATTTCAAATATCTTTTTGATTGTAATATTTATAAAATTAAAATTAATAGTTAATTTTTTTAAAATTATATAATTAAAGTTCAAAATATTTTGTAATGAAAATAAAAATAGTGCATATTTAAAAAAATATATACAAATATATAAGATCACAACCAAAAATTTTAATCCTCTACAAACAAAAAAAATAAAGACAAAACATAATGAGAAAGAAAGAGAAAAGGGAAAATTAAGTTTATTAGTACAATAAATTAAACTAGACTGATAAATAAAAGTACCCCGACAACACGTTATTAAAGGGACGACCTTGATTTAATTTTCTACGTTTAGCATGCATTGCTTCATTTGCCTTGTAGTAAATTTGAGATGATCATTTTTGCATTGTAAATTGTAATCGCAATGATTTTGCTCAGTAATAAAATATGGTGTTTGTACATAATACATTTAAGCAGATAGTGACATTTATTTAAAACATCCTTAGGAAAATAATTGATGTTTGCCTTGCTGAAATTAGCAAAGTACAATTGGAGATTAATTATACGACGAGTTGCCTACCTCTCTAATCCCTAATAGTCATGAACTCAAGTTATATTAAATGCATCAAATTTTATCAAATGTTATTGTTTACTTCTACATTTTACTAGTAATAATTAAATTTAATCGAGTTAATTCAAAATTCATGTCCTACAATCGATCATTTTTGTATGACACATTTTTTTTTAATTTGTACACATAATGGAAGTGGCTACGCATAATTGACTAGGGAATGTTGAATTACGTACTTCAGTTCAATTCAATTGGACAGGTTTACAATGTGGACTAAAATATAGTGCTATTAGTTTTGATTTTGTGAGTATCATGTATTTTTGGAATTCCCCAAGGTGATGTTCGGTTTCCAACATAAAATAATACCTAGATACAATCTATGATTGAGTTGTGAGATTATTTTAGTCATAGGGGGTTAACTTAGGGCTGACAATTTTCGACACGACACGACACGATACGATAATCTGACACGAATCCGCACGAAATTATTGGGTTGGGGTCAAGTCTTATTGGATCCGTGTCCTTATCGGGTGTACCCATTAAGAACCCGATAATTTCGGGTTGGGTTCGGGTCGGATGCGGGTCGGATACGGGAAACCCATTAAGAAATAATATTATTATTTTTATTATTATTTAAAAATATATATATTACTATAATTTTTTTAATTTCTTATAAATTAGGTTTAAATAGTATAAAATGAATTTTAATTATGTAAATTAGGTTAAAAATTAAGGTTTAATCGTGTAATATTAGGTTTTAATCGTGTAATATCATGTTCGAGTTGTTATCGTGTCGTGTCAACCCATATTATATCGTGTTGATAACAGGTTCGTGTCGGGTGCAGGTCGTATTCGGATTTGAAGGTAGCAGGTCGGGTTCGTGTTCGGATTTACAGTTTCCTTAACATGTCGGGTTCAGGTTAGGCCTTATTGAGTTGGGTCATTATCAGGTTGGCCCGATAACACGACCCAATCCGCACGATTTGTCAGCCCTAGGTTAACTATGACTAATTATCATATAATTATCCATTTAGGATTGAGTTGTGCGGTTGAATCTCATGAACCAAACACACTACAAATTTAATCCCGAATACAATCTTGCGAACCGAACACCCCAAATATATTAGTACTCCGTAAGAAATACTAGTAGGAATATATATTTTGAACAAGCTTTATTTAACACCCTAAAACGATTAAACTCCAAATATACAACTCTAAGTTGCGGTCAAATTAGTGCATGTGTAGCTTTATTATTAACTAATGGCGACATGCATAGGATTTTCCGATTGTGAATTAATGTACCCAAGTCAATGTTATGTGCCTCCTTTATAGAAGCCAACTTATATTAAATCGGCTCACCTACTTGGAAAGGCTGATTATAATACTTTTTTATTATTATTATTAATAGTCGATTTATTAATTTATAAATGTGTCGAAGATAGCTCGATTTTGAAGACGTCTCAAATATACTATAATGATTTTTCAGTTACAACTCACAAGACGTCCACTTCAGAAGGAGTAATTATCTACTGGTCCATATGGATTATGGTTGATATAATTAATTACCAGCTCTTAATTGATTTTAATTACGAGAAAGTCAAATTGTGGTCACAAATTAAATTACAAACAAAACGTATTGCTCTACGTGTGTTCACACTATAGGAAATTGATCATAATATGTTTGCTAAAATAATATAATCATAATTATAATTATCATTATTCATGTTAAACGTTAGTCAAAATATAGATGATGCATTGTATGCTTTATTTATTTTAATCAATATTAGATGCTAGTATCTTTGGTTATGCTATATATTTTTTTTTCCAATCATGATTCATCAAAAGCGTCAAACCATGTTAAAATATATACATCGACTAGGTGAAGATTCATATCTTTATTATGTAAGTGTGGATACCTCTATTTTTTTAGGTCTTTTAAGGGGATGAGTTGCTCAATTCTAATATGATATTATAGCGGACCCAAATTGATGATGGATCTCTTTATCATTTACTTAATGAGTGGAAGTCCAATGTTCATTTCGGGCTCCAGCTCACATCGATGATAAATCTGCTATCTCTTGTCTTGTCTACCTAATGTGTGAAAGTTTGATGTTCATTTCGATCCACACATACAAAGGTGTGTTAAATTTTCTTAAATTTTGGGCTCATATCAATTTAATAATGGTTCTGACTAATTTATATAAGTGTGAATAACCACCCCTAAAACTTTTTAAGAGGGTGACTGTTAAGGACCGTCCTCCTTAACGTCGATTTCCACACAAAATCAAGAAACGAGATGTCGTCGTTGTCGAGCGCCCAACGTTGGGTCGTGACTTGGACGGCAAAAAGGGGCGGTTGAGCGCGAGATCAGCCTCGTCGGCAACCTTAGGAGATGTTTCTTGTTTGATACTCAATTGAGCCAAAAGAATGATAATTTCATATATTGATTGAATGAATAAAGTGATAACAATAACTCCTATTTATAATGCTACTGACTTAATGAATAAGAAAACAAAGATATAGAAAAAGATATACAAATCCCTAATATATCTAAACTAAATAATAATAGTATAAGACTCGTATCAACTCCCCCACGGTTAAAATTCACCTTGTCCTCAAGGTGGGAACCACGAAGCAAAAAGGAGAGTTGAAATCAGAAGCTTCGGCGTGGCAACTCCTCCTGGATCAAACACACATCGAACAACTGACTGTCTCCCTTCTTCACCTCCATAAAAAATCAACAAAGGTAGACTAATGTGGTCGTCCAAATTCAACGCTAAAATGGAAAGTTCTGCCACACAGTCATGAATGCTCAAACACGGCGTGTTATTTCGCAGAGGAATCAACCTTGGATCGACGTCGAGCGATGTTGAACGTTGATTCAGACTTGTAACATCACCAACATTCAAATCCTTATAGACACAAGCACTTTCGTGGAAAATAGTGTAATCACCAATAGAACCATCCTCCTCTTTATCTTCTAGCAATGTCTCCTCCTTTTCACCAATCTTCTCATCTTATACCCCAACGAGCACTTGCGGTGACTCATTGTCGTTCTTGACAATCCCTTTGTTCTTGACGAACTTTCCAGGGGACTCGTTGTTTGGAACATCAAGAGGAGCGCCATAATTGTGAACATCGATAATGTCATTGGGAACATCATCACCGAATACTATCGTGGGAGTATTATCAGTTTTCTCTTCGGCTAAATTCTCATCTTGAATGTTCTCCTCAAACTCCTCCCCATCATCCGCATAACAGAGAATGCGTTGTTTACACACATGTCCCATCACCCATTTCTCGGGACAGTGCCAGCAGAGACCCAACCTGGACCGTTCTGACTTCTCCGCCTGGGAGACCCGTATTAGCGGCAGGCGTGGCTGCTCCGGAGTTTGACTGGTCACACGTGCGGGCTGACTGTACAGGTCCCGCGTTGGCTTTTCGGTGGAGTAGCGGGGCTGGTGGGAGGCGGGCTGGACTCGCACTCTCACCTCCTCCCGAGGGCGAGGTCGGTCCCAGCACGTCTCCGAGCGTCGGGGCCGGTCAACGGTCGGGTAGCCGCGGTCCTGCTGTTGCGCCGGTGGGTCCCAGCACGTTGGGCGGTGCCGCTGCGTTGCGGTTGTCGGGTAGCGATCAAACCCTAATTTGGTCTGATGCTCTCCGCGATCAGATAGGTGGCCACCCCTCTCGACGTAGCCGCTGCGGTGTCGGGGCCAAGCGTCTTGCGCGCGATCGCGGTACCCGATGGGCTGGTATCTCGGCCGTGGGCGACGATCATGTGGATCCAAGTGGTGTGAGACGTAGGGTGATTCTGGATCAGGCCACGACGGCGGGCGGAGTACTTCCACCCGGATGCTTGGAGGGTCCCAACTGGTTACACGGCGAGGTTGGGTCGGATGGTAGGGACGGAATGGCTGTGTGGCCTGAGGGAAGGCGTATTGACGACGACGATAGCCGGCGTAGTCGTATGACATGTTGACGGACTGAGGCGTGGCTGTGGTGGATGATGATCGTCTGACTTCGGCGCGGCACGCGGGAATCCTTCCCGTCGGGCGTTGCAGACGTAGTGTTGTCCTGCGGCTAGAACTCGGCGGACAGGCGGGACTCGACAACCAAAGTAGTTGCTGTGCGCGGAATGTTTTCCGTCGGGCAGCGGTGTAGCTTCGGTTCGAGATGGTGGGAGGGTCAGCTCTCAATGAAAGCACCAGTTGTTAAGGACCGTCCTCCTTAACGTCGATTTCCACACAAAATCAAGAAACGAGATGTCGTCGTTGTCGAGCGCCCAACGTTGGGTCGTGACTTGGACGGCAAAAAGGGGCGGTTGAGCGCGAGATCAGCCTCGTCGGCAACCTTAGGAGATGTTTCTTGTTTGATACTCAATTGAGCCAAAAGAATGATAATTTCATATATTGATTGAATGAATAAAGTGATAACAATAACTCCTATTTATAATGCTACTGACTTAATGAACAAGAAAACAAAGATATAGAAAAAGATATACAAATCCCTAATATATCTAAACTAAATAATAATAGTATAAGACTCGTATCAGTGACTGAAATTTCATGTGGCATATGTCATGTTTTAAACTTTCAACTAATCGAATTCGAGAACAGGGGAGTGTTAGATTTCGGAATTAGTTGTTGATTGATGTGTGAGCTTAATTTCTCACCTTTCACTGTTTCAAAAATTTAACACTACTTTTAAAATGTTGCAATAATTAGACCATATTTTAGTTGGTGGTAATTTAACACCTTAAAAAAATTTGGTCATTAAGAGTTTTTGTATAAAAATATTGCAATAATGTACACCAGAAAAGGTAGATGCTTCATGAGATCTGGGTAGTACTAGTATATATTAATGTGAAACCGAAAGGTGAAGGCCATATAAATTCAACTATTTTCCACTAAATAATCCCATAATTTAAACGATCCCTTTCGGTAATAACCTCCTGAGAGGTTTAAAATTTCAGATTACCTAATGACTAGCTTGAAATATTAGCTAGCAGACATTTATTGAAGTGGAAGATTATTATTCTTTTAAACTAGTAGTACTAATTTGTAATCTTTAGTTTAAAAACAATGCATGAATTTTACTGACAAACCCTTGAGATTACCTTGACAAAACAAACGGATTTATACAGCAGCACGCCATGATTTGGCTAGGCATTCGAGTCTCGTGAGAGATTATGCTGAGAGAAAAATGAGAATTTTGATGATTGCAGAGATACGGAAGTGGAACGGAGGCCCCCACACCCCTCACAATACTGTCGGATCGGGATGTGGGGCCCCCTAAGATTGGGGTTTCAACCTTTTGTATGAATGAACGGAAGGAGGAGAATCGTCACTCTCCATTGCAATATGATAAGGACTTTATCCTTATCGACGTCAACGATCGTAGATTCTCTCCTCTGTCGCGGATATTTTTCCGTCGAACAAGAGGAAAGAAAGGATATTGAAATAGCTTCTGTACCTAACGAAGAGAAAAGTAATAAAAGGGTTCTTATTATTGCTTAAGCTGAATTAAGATAACAAGTTCCCTATTTATATTAACTAAAGATCCTAGGGTTGGGTTCGGCATATCGGGAAAGAACCAACGAAGAAAACCCGACATGGAGCTTATAACACGCTTGACTCTCTATTCCTATTACATTAGATTAAGCAACTGAACGAAAAACAGAATACTAGTACATAGCTAATGACTAACATAGTGATACAGACCAAACAAGAGAACTCATCCCAAAAGACTAGCCTGTTAGGAGAGAGAGCTCATTTAGTCTATATACACCACATCAGTTGTTCTCACAACCGATGTGGGAATTGAGTCCGTAACATTCGACCCTCCTTTAAGGGCCAACGTCCTCGTTGGTCACGGCCACGTTGGTCACGGCTGGTTCTTTGCCAGGCCACCACTCCGTGGGCCACCACTCCGAGTTCTCGTTGGTCACGGCCACGTTGGTCACGGCTGATTCTTTGCCAGGCCACCACTCCGTGGGTCACCACTCCGAGCGGCCCCAAACGTACTCGTTGGTCACGGCGATTTCGCTGCCCGGCCACCACTCCGAGCCGTTTGGGCTCTCAATGAAAGCACCAATTGATACAGACCAAACAGGAGAACTCATCCCAAAAGACTAGCCTGTTAGGAGAGAGAGCTCATTTAGTCTATATACCCCACATCAGTTGTTCTCACAACCGATGTGGGAATTGAGTCCGTAACACATAGTCTTGGAGATTTGTAGGCGGACGTCTTATTGGACGAGTACTCGAGTCGCGCTTGCTTGTCTATCCATCGCCCTTTCTCTCTTCCTCTTGTTCCTGCTCATACTCAGTTGTGGATGATGAAGGTTGGCTTGTATCACAATATCTAACTTCACTTGGGAATTCTCCTCTCAATTGTCAGTAATTCACCATTTGCTACAAAAAGACTTCACAGACTACTGATGAGAGAATTCCATTTTGCTATATACAGTAGTAAATTACAATCGCAACAAGACAGAAATATAACGTTCCAGCAATGCAATCACGTTCCAGCAATGCAATCGCGAACCACAAACAACATCTACCACCATCATCCCACCGGTGAGACTAAACTTCCAAGATAAGCACCGACTCCAACGAGTTCACCCGAGTCCCTAACCTCCGGATACCTAAACGAGCAATCCTCTGCATCATATATCACAAAAGTCGAACCACAAAGCAACAGGACCTGACCATCCTTAAGCACATACGATGCTTTCTTATAACTATACTTCAAGAAATCATCAATATAGGGAACTGTAGCCACCTTCGTCCAATCCCCTCCTCCCACATCCATGGTCCACACCTCCGTGCTCTCCAGATGGCTGCACAGCACGTGCAACGACCCCTCTGATACGAGACCCCCGACACCTGACGCAACAGCGGAGCCGCATGCCGAGCTGGAGCATGCCGAGCTGGATCATGCCGAGCTGGAGCATGCCGAGCTGGAGCATGCCGAGCTGGAGGCGACAACAGCCGAGCAGCACGACGCAGCGCTTCCGGAGCCGAGCAGCACGACGCAGCCGAACAGCACGACGCAATGCGTGAATGACCGAAGTGACGAATTGATTGTGTCGAAGAGATCCTTGAGACCGAGAGACAAGCTCAAGGCGCCGAACAAGTTCAAGAATTAGCCGATTCTTTTTGTTTCCTTTTTATTTCTTTCCTTTTATGTTTTGGTATTTTTGAAACATTAATTTACTTATTGTTGAGTCGGGCCTGATTTATAAGCCCCGTTCGGGTTTTCTTTGCGGTTCTTTCCCGGATGAATTAGGATACGTCGAACCGCCCTAGGGTTTCTAGTATAAAATAGGGTATTTCATCAACACATTATTTTTATGAATGAAATATTTTCCCTAAACCTATCTTGTGAAACAAGCAATTATCTTTACGTTTCTTGTTGCTTTGGGGAAGACGTCCACCAAATCAGCGAGGTTTCGGTCAGTTTCCGCGAGTTTGTCGTGGGAATTGCTCGTTGTTCCGTCGAGAAGGAAGATCACGGAGCCGTTGCGGAGAACGTCCGTAACATCTGGTGCTTTCATCCCGATAACTCAACATCTTCTTGACTACGTAAGCGATGGCGGGAGAATTTCCGCATGCAGGGACCTCGTCGGGGCTGCAATTGGGCCCTGCGCGGCAGAGGAACCCAGGAGACGTCGACGGGAGACAACCGCACGTCGACCCAGTCACGTTAGGGTTTGCGCAGTTGAACGCGAGATTTGATACGATGGATCGTCGGGTCGACAACTTGGAACGACGACCGGCGCCGCAGGTAGAGAGCCACGAGCCCGATTGGGATGAAGCCGACCACTCGTGGGAGGATTACCGCGGGAATGGTCGGAGCGGCCGTGAGGAGTATGACCGCCCCTACCGCCAGCAGAGTCGGGGTCGTGGTCGCCCTAATCGAGGTGGCCGCGGAGATCGTTTTGGGGAGGGAGTGCTCCCAGGCCGAGGAAGCCGTCCTGGTCAGCGTCGGGACGATGCAGCGTATAGAACGGGTCGCCGTCGGGATAATTGGGACCTACCGCAGAGACACGAGGAGGGGGACGATGAAGGGTACGAAGAGCGCGGGGTTACCTGTTGGGATCCACCCCTAAATCGGGAACGCCTCAACCGCCAGGGAGCGGATTATTCATCCGGCGTGAAGATGGACGCACCTCACTTTAATGGGGTGGACGCACCGAATTGGATCTCTCGCGTCCAATACTATTTTGATCACAAGCGGGTTCCGGAGGCGGAGCGCTTACATTATGTAGTTATGCTTTTCGACCCTCCCGCGTCGGAGTGGATATTCAATTATCGGGCGACAAATGGCAGGGCAAGGATCAACGGGCCATTCCAACCCCTGTTTCTCACCAGGCCGCCGTGCCCCATCCACAGGATTCGCTGGTCCGGGAGGTGGACAAGTCACGGATATACCCGGTGAGGGTGTCGAATGCAGAGAAATCGGAGCGTGCCCGTCGCGGCCTCTGTTATCATTGCCCCGAGAAGTGGGTCGCCGGCCACGTGTGTAAAGTCAAGTTGCTTTGCTATATGGATGACGAGGGGGCCGAACCGCACGAGGCAGGTGCCGGAGAGCAGGTTCCGGAGGAGGAATTAATTACTGCAGACTTATCACACCTTCACGCCTTGGATGGCCGTGGGAGCTCCAAGCCGTTTATTGTCCAGGGGACGTTGGGTGATACTCCCGTCCGGGTATTGATAGACACAGGGGCGACACTAGACTTCCTCCACCCAAGGATTGCGGAGAGGCTACAATTGGAACTGACTCCGATTAGACCTTTTCGAGTGCTCGTGGGCAATGGTGCATCCCTGTTGTGTACCCATATCTCGCGGGGCACGAAGCTAGCTCTGCAGGGTAGTGTCTTTGTGGTGGATCTGCATGTTCTCGCCCACCATGGGCCGGAGGTGATATTAGGGATGCACTGGTTGGAATCCATAGGGAAAGTGTCGGCAGATTTTGTCAGGAAAACGCTGGAATTTACTCAAGAGGGTCGGACGGTGTTTTTGCAAGGATTGATGCCGGGCCCGAAGCAGATTTCGCTTCACTCGTTGTACACACTAGCGACGCAACCGGCGGACCACGAATTCTATGAAATCGTGCCAATCCACACCTCATCCGGGGCGGGGGAGGCCGAGAGTATGGAGTTTTTTCCGCAGGACCTGCCAGCCGAGGTACTGGAGGTATTGACGGCGCACCGGGCGGTGTTTGAGCAGCCCCGCGGCGTCCCACCGGCACGTTCGTTCGATCACCGGATTCATCTTTTACCAGGGACGCGGCCAATCAATATTCGACCTTATAGGTATCCCTACTTCCAGAAAACGGAAATTGAGAAGCAGGTCCGCGATATGTTGGACCAGGGTATCATCCGCCACAGTCGCAGCCCTTTCTCGTCCCCGGTATTGTTGATCCGCAAGAAGGACGGCACGTTTCGCTTTTGTATCGATTACCGCGCCCTCAATAAGGCAACCGTCCCGGATCACTTTCCCATACCTACGGCAGAGGAATTGTTTGACGAGCTGGGCAGTGCGAAGTATTTTACAAAATTGGATCTTCGCTCGGGGTATCATCAGATTCGAATGAGTGAGGATGACATCTTTAAGACGGCCTTCAGGACTCATGACGGCCATTTCGAGTTTCTCGTGATGCCGTTCGGCCTTACAAACGCGCCTTCCACCTTTCAGGCAGCGATGAATTCTATCTTTCAGCCGCTGCTCAGGCAGTGTGTTATTGTGTTCTTCGACGATATACTGATTTACAGCCCGTCCCTCGAGCGGCATGGCCGCCATTTGAAAGCAGTACTGCAGCTCCTTCACGCAAATAATTTTTTCGTCAAGCTTTCCAAATGCTCATTTTGTAGTGTGTCTGTGGAGTACTTGGGGCACATCATTGACGACGGCAAACTCAAGGCCGACCCAGCTAAAATAGATGCAATGACGTCATGGCCCACACCGACGACTGTAAAGCAGCTACGGGGCTTCTTGGGTCTGACAGGCTATTATCGTCGCTTCGTCGCTCATTACGCAACGATAGCGGCCCCTTTGACGGACTTGCTAAAAAAAGAGGCTTTTCGGTGGTCCACGGAGGCCGAGACCGCTTTCGCCTCTTTGAAATCGGCAATGACTTCAGCACCGGTCCTGCAACTGCCGAACTTCACCTTGCCGTTTTGCGTGGAAACGGACGCTTGTGAGGTCGGAGTTGGAGCGGTACTAATGCAGCTCGACCACCCGATTGCATTTTTTAGTAAGAAATTGGGGCCTCGCATAAGAGTAGCGTCAACATATCATAAGGAATTATATGCTATTGTGGAGGCCGTGCAAAAGTGGCGACAATATTTGTTGGGGCGCGAGTTCATTATTCGCACTGATCAGAAGAGTCTAAAAGAATTGCTGCAGCAGGTAGTGCAGACACCGGACCAACAGCTGTATGTCCGGAAACTTATGGGGTACAAATTCGTGATAGAATATAAACGTGGAATCACAAATAAGGCAGCAGACGCCTTGTCCCGCCAACACGACACGTCGGGGGGACAGACCGACGGTATCCCCAGGGAGTCGCCTCGCGCCAAGGATCGGACGACAGTAACCGACGACCAGCTGCTCGTTGCGCTGGCCCGACCAGTACCGGATGTAATGCGAGTTCTGCAAGAGGAGACCGCATCACTGCCCGATTTGGTCGAATTAACGTCGAAAATCAAGTCTGGTGACGCCCCCCCTCATTTGACGTGGGCGGATGGCCTCATATATTATCATCGGAGGGTGCTTGTGAGTACGGAGTCCAAGACAAAGCGGACATTGCTGAAAGAGCACCATTGTGCGCCGTCGGCGGGACACCCGGGCCACGAGAGGACGTTCCGTCTTCTGGCAAGTAGTTTTTATTGGCCAAAAATGCGCAAGGACGTGGTGACATTTGTTAATGAATGTGTGGTGTGTCAATCCACGAAATATTCGACCCGCAAACCAGCGGGTTTATTGCAGCCACTCCCGGTCCCATCGCAAGTTTGGGAAGATGTCTCCATGGATTTCGTCACTGGGCTCCCACAATCCCGCGGGTATACGGTCATCATGGTAGTGGTGGATAGGCTTTCAAAGTATGCTCACTTTGCCCCCCTCCCCACCAAGTTCGACGCTCTCCGAGTAGCGCACCTTTTCGTTAATACAGTGGTGCGGCACCACGGTTTCCCTACGACATTAGTCTCGGATAGAGACTCGGTGTTCCTTAATGCAACCTGGGAGGAAATGATGCGGTTGAGTGGGACCAAACTTCACTTCTCCACGGCGTACCATCCGCAGTCGGACGGGCAGACGGAGGTCCGTAACCGGGGTCTGGAGCAGTATTTGCGTGCGTTTGTTTCTGATACGCCCTCGAAATGGACAAATTTTCTCCCGTGGGCGGAGCTCGCTCTCAATTGTTTTCACCACTCCGGGTTGGGCACGTCACCGTATCGCGCTTTGTATGGGAGAGAGCCTCCATCCCTGGTCGCAGCCCCTCCATCGGCAAAGACACCACCTAACGTCGCAGACATTATCAAGCAGCGAGGGGAGTTGTTGGTCACCCTCCGGCGTAACCTTTTGCGCGCTCAGCAGCGTATGGCAGACGTGGCGAACCGGCACCGTCGCCACGTCGAGTTTGAGGTCGGGGATATCGTCTGGCTTAAGCTGCAACCGTACCGACAACATTCGGTTGCGAAGCCACTATCGGCTAAGCTAGCCCCGAGGTTCTATGGGCCTTTTGAAGTGCTGGAGAGGGTTGGCCCAGTAGCCTACAGATTGCGCCTCCCAGATGGAAGTCGGATCCACAATGTGTTCCACGTAAGTCTATTGCGGGAGTTTGTGGCGGGGGAAGGTGATGTAGACGGGGTGAAACTCCCCCCGGAGTTCGTTGGAAATAGGCCGGTGGCACGGCCAGTAGCGTTGCTGGAAGAACGCGTGAGTTGGCGCGAGGGCCGACCAGAGAAGCAATGCCTGGTGCAGTGGGAAGATGATGCGTCCACGCCAACGTGGGAGCCGATTGAGGCGATTGGTAGGCAGTTCCCGGGGGTTCGCCTTGTGGACAAGGCGATTTTTAACGGAGGGGGGGTTGATACGAGACCCCCGACACCTGACGCAACAGCGGAGCCGCATGCCGAGCTGGATCATGCCGAGCTGGAGCATGCCGAGCTGGAGCATGCCGAGCTGGAGGCGACAACAGCCGAGCAGCACGACGCAGCGCTTCCGGAGCCGAGCAGCACGACGCAGCCGAACAGCACGACGCAATGCGTGAATGACCGAAGTGACGAATTGATTGTGTCGAAGAGATCCTTGAGACCGAGAGACAAGCTCAAGGCGCCGAACAAGTTCAAGAATTAGCCGATTCTTTTTGTTTCCTTTTTATTTCTTTCCTTTTATGTTTTGGTATTTTTGAAACATTAATTTACTTATTGTTGAGTCGGGCCTGATTTATAAGCCCCGTTCGGGTTTTCTTTGCGGTTCTTTCCCGGATGAATTAGGATACGTCGAACCGCCCTAGGGTTTCTAGTATAAAATAGGGTATTTCATCAACACATTATTTTTATGAATGAAATATTTTCCCTAAACCTATCTTGTGAAACAAGCAATTATCTTTACGTTTCTTGTTGCTTTGGGGAAGACGTCCACCAAATCAGCGAGGTTTCGGTCAGTTTCCGCGAGTTTGTCGTGGGAATTGCTCGTTGTTCCGTCGAGAAGGAAGATCACGGAGCCGTTGCGGAGAACGTCCGTAACACCCTCCCACGCTCCTCCCAACCTCGAGTAATAGCCACTCTTCACATAGCTCGGCACTTGCAGCATCTCATACTCCTCCGTCTCCAAATCAACGGACAAAATGTCCCAACCGGATTCCAACTCATTACCTTGATTAGCAATCCAATAGAGCTTCCCATTAGCAAACGTGGCTGTACCATCCATCGACCAACGCCCCTTGAAATTCTCGATCCTCTTCCACTTATCATTCTTCAAACTATAAACTTGCACCATCACCTCAGATAAATCCCTATTGTTATTGAAAAACCCCACCACTTTATAATCATCACTCGATTTATCATAACCTAAACCAGAAGTATAATAGGAGTAGTAGTCACCAACGTTTATTTCCACGCCGCAATCTGGCAGTTTTTTGCATATTCCCGTGGATGGGTTCCACAAAATCATTTCTTTTTTATCTATCAACAGGCAAACTAAACCATTGCAAGAACCCACCACCCAACGATATCTCTCAGATATAAGTGAGCAACTCAAATCGAATGCTTCGGGAACAGATTGGTGCAGTATGGAATTAACTGAACACTGCTTCGTAGTATTACCTCGATACTTCAAAATGAGTCTGTGTGTAGTGAGATTTGGAGCTGATTTTGAGAATTCGAGGTGGGCTGCGACGAATTGGGTGCTGGAAATTAGGGCTCGCCATGATTTGCAGACGCATTTGAATTTCAAGAGGGGTTTTACTGGTAGCCTCGTGAGAATTTCGATGATCACGTCGTTTGGGAGCTTGGGAATCACAATGGAGGGATCTTCCATGGCAAGATTTCAGTGTTTGATGAGATTGATTTTGCTCTGGGTTTGATTTCAGAAAATTGAGTGGTAATTAGCAGTGAAAGGATCGTCCAGTTTTGATTGATTGGATCATTGGAGAAGACTTTGAATTCCAAGTCCACAGTTCAGTAACATACTAACATAGTACTCCCTCTGTTTCACTAAGTTGAGGCGGAACTTTTGGGCACATAGTCTAAGAAAGAGATATTGGGTATGTTAAATAAATAGTTAAAAAAGTAAGAGAGAGGAAAAAGTAGAGAGAATAAAGTATAAAGTGAATAAAGTAGAGAGAATAAAGTAAAAGAGAGTAAAGTAAGAAAGAGAAAAAAGTTACCATATATGGAAATGACTCAACTATGAAGAAACTTCCCGAAATGGAAAAATGACTCAACTATAGTGAAACGGAGGAAGCACGAGCGTAGAATTGGAACCAATTTTCATGTGGTACACCTTTTCTCTCATTTTGAAAAAAAGATAGTAATTCATTTTATTTTTATTATAAATAATCACATTAGTTTATTTTAATGTACAGTTTAGTACTCCCTCAAATTAAAAACTTTTAGTCATGTAAAGAAATAATAAAGTAGGAAATGAAAAATATAAAGTGAAGGAGAAAAAATAAAGTAAGTGAAAAAAATAGACTTTTACTAAAAGTGAAAATGATTCCACAGAACATATCAAAATGGGCAAATGACTCCATTACTATGGTATGAATGAAGTGCTCTTAAAGAAAAATTATATTAATTTATTTTATTCACATTTTATTTCAAGCAAATCACAAGTACTTTTCTAAATTGTCTTCAAATATTCATAATTAATCAAAATACATTAACTAATTATCGTAGGGTGAAGAACTGTTTTAAGCAATCATAACATGACGCAACACTACGCATCTGGAGAAAACGAGAAAATTCTTTTTTTTTCTAGGGAACTTTAAACATTCCATAAAAGGGGTATTTTGTTGGGTAATTCCCACAAAGGGAGTAATGCATGACGGACATGCGTTTTTAAAGTAAGACGTATCTCGGTCACGCGTCACTGAAAAAACACATTTTTTTAAAAGACGCATGAGTTTCATGCGTTTTTCAAAGAGACGCATGTGGTTCATGCGTCTCTCAACGACATAAAACTACTTTCGTCATCTGGCGCCCCCCCCGGAATTCACCCGCGACCTCCTCCCCAACTACTTCAAGCACAACAACTTCTCCAGCTTCGTCTGCCAACTCAACACCTACGTAACTCTCTCACTCTCTCTCCCTAAACTTTTTAAATCATTTTAGGGTTTTTTTTAATCTTCGGCAATTCAATCGACGCCGGCGGCCACTACCATCACCATCAAGCCTTCTTCCCTTACCCTTCCCGCGTCAGCATTCCGATTCCGACGAGCAGCAGCAGCACTACTCCTCTCCCCCTCCTCCGCCGCCTCCACATGCTGATGGAGCAACCACATGCTGTTGCGGTGGAGCAACCACATGCAGTGGAGAATCTAGTTTTATGTGTTGAGAGACACACGTGGCACATGCGTCTCTTAAAAAAACGCATGACGCTCACGCGTCTTTAAAGAAAACGTGTTTTTTAGCGACGCATGACCGAGATACGTCTTATATTAAAAACGCATGTACGTCATGCGTCACTCCCTTTTTGAGAATTACTTAACAAAATACCCCTTTTATGGAATGTTTAAAATTCCCTAGAACAAAAAAAGAATTTTCTCGGAGAAAATTCACTTTAAATCAAATGAAATTGTTCAACTTCTACAAATAGTTTTAGCTTTCATGTATAAATCACTTAAGCATGAAGCATATGTAGGTGTATGTAATATATACACTCGTTGAATCAGAGTTACAATTGTTCTCATTTATAAAACTTACGACCCTCTTTCCTCCTCTTTCAGCTTATGCACCAACATATATGCACCACGAAGAATGTCCATCATATATTTACCCGAAATTTACGACTCATCCATGAAGACGGCCCCATGTCCATTAGCTTTCAAGAACTTCTTCAACAGGAGAGCTATTATAGCTATAGTAAGCCCGAAAGCAGCCAGTGTGAACAAACGGTCGGCTGCTGGTTTATGAACCCTATTTTCCGACTTATGCAACACTTGCTCACTAGTTGTGGGCGCGGTAGGAACTGGCCTTGACGACTGTGAAACATTTGCCTCAGAAGGAGTTTCATTGGGTTCTTCAACGATTCCATTCTCTTCAGATTGGTGGGAAGGGGCTTCTGTAGTTTCCTCTACAATGTCTTGGGGAATCTGCTGAATTTCTTCGCTGTCTGTTTGTTGTGCTTCAGAATTCACGTTGCTCTGAGGCAGCGACTGTGCTTTGCTCAGCATGTATTCATGAATCTGATGTATGTAGCATTGACTTAGAGATGTATGATGGAACAAATATAAGAACATGGGTTAGGGCAAGCATACCTCATCAATCAGCTTTTGTCGTTCTGGAGACCCGAATCTAGGAGCTGATTCACGAGATTTAGTTGCAAGAGCTCGCCTCTCTTCCTTTGGGTAATCTAAGGATCCCAAAGCCCCATTTGGGCTGGTAGGCATAAATGCGATTAGTGCTACCAATGCAGTACGAACTGCAAGAGATTCAAACAGAAGTAAGTTCCACATATATAATCAATAGTCAATATAGACAGTGAATATCTGCAAATTGATAAATTTACCATCATGAAAGATAGTAGTATGTCTTTATGCGTCAAATATATGAAGTTGTGACTCACAGCAAAAGTCCCCAGAAAATATCACATACTATTTCACAAATAGATAAATGTTCCATGAACTAAATAATTTGAATTTGACTAGTTTACACAATTGTGCATCCAAATATCCTAGTTCAAACCTGATAGCACAAAATAAACTTGCTAAGCTACAGTCAGAAGATGCTTTCAATAACTGAGCTTCACTACATGGTTACATAAATTCATGCACAAGCTGAAGTTCTGAACTACCATAAATATCTTAATCATGAACATACCACTCCAGGATGGCTGCCAGTGCTCAGGGTGATGATTTGAAATGCTCAAGCATATCTTGGTCTGAGTTTCGAATCGACCATTTGGCTGGAAAAGAAATTAAAAGATGTCAGACAATAAAGAAGTTGTTCCCTGCAGCAGAAGATTATTTGCTTCAAGTGTGCTGCTTGAGCATATGATCGATCCAATACCGTTAATAACATAAACGAAGGCGGCTTAAAAGGGTACTCGGAAGGCAACTGAATTCTGCCGTGATATATTCCTCCCTCAAACTCCGAGTCTCTTGGCCCCCTAATAGCAAATTGCCATTCAAATATATTCTCCTGGCAAAAAAAAAACATGGGGGGTTACTTCAAAAGTTGGGACAACGAAATAGCCAAGCAACCAAGTTTTGAACACAGCATCATGAACTATTGATAAGAAGAAGTATTCATAATGCCATCAAAAGAGACTTATAATTTACCAAATCACTTGTTCCTGACCTAAAACAATGTATACTTCAATTATCAAATTAAGTTATATTCGCAGCGAGGAATCATCAATAGGTAAAAAGAAATTGATGAATAAATATTTCTAAGCCGTAAAACGTATTGGAAAATCCACCGATAAATTTTACTCCATAAATTATCCATTGGATAATCCTTATGGAGAATTCATCAATGCGACATATTCAGAAATCGCTAAACATTGTAATTCTCAGAGAGAAATTAGCTGGAGATGACATCGGAAATTCACGGGGAGATAATTGGATCGAATAGTATTATTTTTTCGATGGATATTTTCCTAACAAAATTTAAAAGCGAACTAATAATCAAAATAAAACAAAATAGTCATCTCCACGAAAAGAATCTAGCTGGATACGTAATGTAAATTTTCAACGAATCAAATAAGAAAAATGAACACACTAAATCCTCAGTAGGGGATTCAATACCTCGAGTGGAAGGCTGACGAAATCTTCAGAAGGATTTGATTGCATTTCCTTCACCTCCTGCAAAATCCTCTTCACCGCGGGGTTCTTCCGGTTATACTTATCCTCCGCCATCTATCTCCAACGGCAGATCGCACCTATCACGAATTAAGAGACGAAGAATTTTTGCGAAAATGTTCGGGATTGGGATACAGAGTGTGTGTGTGTGTTTGGTTTGATGAGATAAAAAAAATTGGAACACCTTACAACAGATGACGCGTGACGTACGCGTTGGATATTTATTGGGTGTTTACTGCATTTTCTACGGTGCGAGTCATTGCGGTTTCAACTGAAGTCGCGCATCTATTTAATAAGTATTTATCCATATTGACTTCAACGACTCAATGAAAATACATGAAGATAAAAGGTAAAAACATATTTTTGTTGAAAAAAATTAGTAAAATACTTTCTCAAATTCCTTTCCATTGGAGAAAAAAAATTATGAAGAAAAAGATAAATAGTGTATTTCTCATTTATATCTCTCAATTTACTCTCCCTTGAAAATGCTCCAACCACGGATGAAAATCAGATTAAAAATTAGAAATTTAAATATATGTTTAAATGTTATTTTACAAATTTTATCTGAATATTATCTTGATCTTATAGAACCGTTGCAGTTTTAGATCACATTTCACATTACCAATAATTTTTTATTTTTTATTTATGTTGATTATATTATAGTAACAATTAATATTAATTTCATTAATTTTTATAATATAAAAATCTAAATTAATTTTTTTTCTCTAACTTCAAAAATATAATAAAAGCATAAATTTAACTTTGGTTTTGTGTTTTATTTGTAAAAATAATTATATTAGTAATATGTTTAGATATACTTTCATTTTAATAGGATAGAGGGAGTATTTAAATTAGCTAATTGAAATAATGGATTATATTATCTTAAAAATAAGCATTTCGCAGAGTTTATTGTGTGTTCACGGTTTGTGGTTACTAGTTTCTCCGTTCCTGGAAAGTATGGACATTTTAGTTTTGTATCAAACCCATTACTAGAAATAGATTGAGAAAAATATTATATCTAGTATCCCAGGTATCTCATTTTTATTAATGGATAAAATTGCCCTCCAAATACAAAATTTCCTTGGGGGTATTTTCGTTCGAAAGTCGCGATGAAGTGTGAAAAATGACTATCGTATATTTTTAAAATCCAATGATTATTTATGTGCGAAATGCGTATTATGGACTAAATATGCAATTCACTCTTGAAGATACTAGTTTGTGTATTTTAGTAAAATATTTGACATTTGAAATCTTTATAATATCATTCAAGATCTTTTTGTGCTTTTTAGCCTTTTTAAGTGAGATGCAGTTGCTTTCTACTTCTCTTTTCTATTGCACACACTACCTTTTTTTTATGGCATTCTATCTTCTATAATTATCGCTATCCTTTTTATGTTCTTGTTTAGTTATTTTCAAGGATTTTATCAGTTTTATCAGCCTTTTATCATCTACTATATGTTAATCAATTTCATTCTCTTATTCTATATTTTACATAATTATTTAAAAAATAATAATTTAAATGGAATATAACGTCATGGTACACAACTTATTTTCCAAAAAATAGTAATACTCCATTTCATCTCATGGCTCAATTGTTTAATTTGTTTTAGTGGATTTCTGAACATAAAATTGATCTAAGTCGAAATAATTATAATTTATACAATTGCAAAAATTGTGATAAAGGTGACAAATTTTAAATGTTGTGTAGTGTGAGAAGTTAATATTGATTAGGTGCAAAATGTTCATGGATACCCTCCTATTTGGAGAAAAGGTAGTGTAGTACTGCGCTCACTATAAATATGATTACTGTGCAACCTGAAGAGTAAAGAAGAGTGAGCACTAACACACTGAGCTCAAGCAATTGTCTTGTATCCCTTTCGCCTCTCTGCTCGATAAATGCGCTCCTTTTGAATCGGATTCCAGTTCCATCGCCGGAATTCTCATATCTCCTTTTTATCTAGGGTTTAATCCGACGCTTTCTTCGATTCCGAATCGATCGGCGGAGCCGAGACGATGGCGTTTTGGTGGCCGCTGGTAGTTATCGCCTTTGCCGTCGCGATCTGCAAGTTCCTGCTCATGCTCATTCCGCCAAATGTGCCTTCGATCGACGTCGATGCCTCCGACGGTGAGTGTTCCGTTGGCGTTCGTCCTTGATTTGACCTTTGATTCGTAGCGCGTGTGTGTGTGGCGTGGCATAAATTTGCTCAAATCCTTTCTCATTTGTTAAATGTTTTAAGACTGAGCTGACGAGCTTAGATGCGGAGTACACTCAGCTCTGCTAGTGCTCTTTTTGAGCTATTTATCATAAATAATTAGTGTGATCGTTATTGAGTTTAGAACCGTTAGTGTTAATCCTTTAGGCATGTATACGTGAATGAGTATGGAGTTGTGCTCTACACCGAGTCACACGTGCACTCGCATTGTGACGCTCAAGTCAGCAGATCCGCAGGTCTTGTGATTCTAATGCTGCGGAAACTCTATTTTCAATCATATGATACGAGATAGGAAATAGTAAATGATGATGTGATGTTTGTGTTGTTGGTGGAGATATTACATACACTCATTACGCACGATTTTGTGTTGGCAGTGCTGGACGATGGGAGTCAGGCCAAGGAAAACAGCTTCATCTATGTAAGATTTACATATGTCCCTCTCTGTGCGCACAGACTTATTTGTATCTTCTATTAATATGTCACTATGCACTTCTTTTAGTGATTACTTTTACTGTCAATAGATTCAATGATTCTAAGGTTTTTTGTGCTAATGAAAATCAGATTAGTTTCTGAGTTTCAAACCAGCAAAGAATTGCAGTGAGACTATTGTTTATCATTTCTGAAATTTCTTCTTAATTACAAATGACCAACTTACATACCCAAAGTGGACCTGTATTTACTGAATTTCCACTACGCACAGTATATTGTTTTGATTCTACACTACATAAGGTTGTTCCACCAGGCATTCGTACTTTTTGAAATATTCATAGCGTGTCGTTGAATTGAGTGATTCTGACTGCTATCATGATATGCACTAAAAATCAATTCTCATGTAATCTGTCCACTGTTGCAGATACCCTCAAGGAGACAGACTGACAAAGTCCAATGCTATGAGCCTGCAACAATGAAATATCTTGGCTATTACCCTGCATTGAAGGCTGATGAGGTTTTTTTGGCCGGATAGTGTTGAATTCACAGCCTTTTTATTGTAGACACCTCTCTTTTTCTAGTGTCTTGCATACTGATTAAAAAATTTGTTGAGTTTTTGGCCTTTGAACTGCTAAAATAATTTCTGTTAATTTTATTTTGACTCGTGTCATTAACAAGCTCATGCATACACAGATACATTTTAATGAAGATTCGCCCTCCAACCTAGTGATTATTTACTGGGAAACTGTTCAGCTTTTGTAATATGATTTTTTTCCTTTTTGGATATAATGTTTGAGTTCTTTATTGGATGTATAAAAACTTGTGAGCACATTGCAACATAGTATATGGTACCCTAAAATTAACCTAGTGAAGTAATGTGCTTAGGTAAAAGAGCGTGTAGCACAAGCTAGGAAGGCTCAAAAGGCATGGGCCAAGAGTAGCTTCAAGCAAAGGCGCCAGTTTCTGAGGATACTTCTGAAGTACATTATTGAACACCAGGCACTTATATGCGAGTAAGGGCATCCCTGTTTTTTAAAACTGAGACTGATGGAAGTAAGAGCTTTGCAAATTTAATAGAAACTGTTAGGACGACTGCATATGAAATGTTGACTGGACAGTTGGAATTGTAAGGTTGTAATGTAACACATAAGTTGAAGTGAGCAATATCCTTTTTAAAAATAAATCAGCAGTTTTAAGTGAGAATATAAAAATTGTCTCTAATTAATGAAGCTTCAACATTATTTGACTCGTCTAGGATATGATGTGGGCTGCGAATTTGTTGGTGAAGTGCATTCAATAAACTTCACTAAGAAGATTGAATAGCTCTGACTGCTTAGAAGTAGTTGTTATTCCTAATTTCAGCATTACATCAGGCAAAGCACAGTTCTATTTTTATCTTTACTCTTATTCATATTTCCCTGTTCCACTATTCTATGGACTTTGTTGCTTACTTGTGTGACACTTCAAATAGAGTTTCTTCACGTGATACTGGAAAGACCATGATCGATGCTTCTCTAGGAGAAATTATGACGACCTGTGAGAAAATCACTTGGCTTCTAGCAGAGGGTGAAAAGTGGCTAAAACCTGAATATAGGTACACTAAATTTTCCTGTTTTTTCTCTCTCTCTTTGGCGTAGTATTCAACTTGAATAATCTCAAGTTACTGCTTGAGGGTGATCACTTGATCTTGCTTGACACTTTACTTCTATAACATTATGCTTGCATGGCTGGCATTTGTTGTTCTGACGGTCCAACTATATTTATATGTTCTCACCATCCATCTCAGATTGAATGTTATTCTAAAATTCTTGTCCTATTCCTGTTAAAGTTGTCATTATCTCACTGGCACTTGGGAGCTTAAGACCATGCATTTACATTCACTTTTTACCTAATAAATGCAGGTCATGCGGGAGATCAATGCTTCACAAGACAGCCAAGGTGGAATTTCATCCCCTTGGTGTTATTGGGGCCATTGTTTCGTGGAACTATCCATTTCACAACATATTTAATCCAATGCTTGCTGCAGTATTCTCAGGAAACAGCATTGTGATTAAGGTATTTTCTCTTTTCATTTGCTTTTCAGAGGATGTATATTTCTTCAAATGCTCGTGCATATATTACTTCCTCGTTCATGGTTTAGAAACTTCCTTTGAAAGCACCAACTGATTTCATCTAGGATTCTAGTTTTGTTTGCTAGTCTAAGTTTTTCCATTATTTGTAGAATATATTTTCACATAATTGGAATACGCTCCAACTTCCCACATGTAGAAAAACTTTATCTCATAAAAGAGTTTCGCTATTAATTGTGGATTTTAGTTATCATTCCTCTGCTTCATGTGTTTCTTTCTTCATACTTCTTGTTCATATAATTGAACTGAGTTTAATAGTATCACATAGCCAATCCACCCATGGCCTGGTGACTGATGTCAAAACTTGGATCAAGGGCTAAGGGCTTTAATACATGCCTATACAAAATTATACTCTCTCCTATAATGGGACACAACTGATTACAATACGAATACTATGACACTTTTTTGCCAAATACTTTCTCATGGGGATGAGGCTTTTTTATGCTTTAGGTTTCAGAACATGCAAGCTGGTCAGGATGTTTTTATTTGCGTATAATTCAAGCTGCCCTCGCTGCTGTTGGAGCTCCAGAAAATTTAGTTGAAGTTATCACAGGGTATGCTTCTGTAATTTCGTATCCTAGTACAAGCTTGTTCTTGGTTAATCTAATGAGGAGTCCACTTTCCTGCCAGGTTTGCAGAGACAGGAGAAGCTTTAGTTTCTTCAGTTGACAAAATGATATTTGTTGGATCACCTGGCGTTGGTAAAATGGTCAGTATCTCGTACGAGAAACATCATTAAATTTGTTACAAAATTATATCTATTGTCTTAACTAGATCTGCATAAAATTATTTATAATATTTTCCTTATTACCATCACCATCATCATGTGTGTGATACTGCAGATAATGAGAAGTGCTGCAGACACACTGATACCAGTTACCCTTGAGCTTGGCGGGAAAGATGCATTTATTGTATGCGAGGATGTTGATGTGCCTCATGTATGAACAAACAACTCTTTTTCACTAGATTTAAGCATTTAGCTTCCACAATTATTCATCTTAAACCTGAAACCTGCAGTATGCAATAATTTAATGAGCTACAACTTTTTAGGTTGTACAAATTGCCGTAAGGGGCGCTCTGCAATCAAGTGGCCAAAACTGTGCTGGGGCCGAGAGGTTTTATGTTCACAAAGACATCTATGCAACATTTGTTGCTGAAGTTGTGAAAATTGTGAAAGCTATTACTGCTGTAAGTCTTACATCCCTGCAGTCATGATTATGTGTGATAGTAAAATTTTGATGTTATCCACAAACAACAACCATGTTTGAATTCGTTTAATGGTTGGATGTATATCTGATTGAGAATACTTCTTTAGGGTCCTCCACTTGTTGGAAAATATGACATGGGAGCAATATGCATGCAAGAGCATTCTGAAAAGCTTCAGAGCCTGGTGAACGATGCCCTCGACAAAGGAGCTGAGATTGTTGGTCGAGGAAGTGTTGGGAATATCGGTGAAGGGGCTGTTGATCAATACTTCCCTTCAACTGTGATTGTAAATGTCAATCACACAATGAAACTGATGCAAGAAGAGGTGCTGTAATTTCTTAATAGTCACTAATTGGACTTTCACGTAAAGGTGCTTTTTTGCATTTTTAAAATTCGTTATTCACACGCAGGCTTTTGGACCTATCATGCCGATCATGAAATTCAGTAGTGATGACGAGGTAGTCAAACTTGCTAATGACTCGAAGTACGGACTTGGTTGTGCTGTATTTTCGGGCAGCCAGCGACGAGCGAAAGCAATAGCTTCTCAAATACACTGTGGAGTTGCAGCTATTAATGATTTTGCTTCATCATACATGTGCCAGGTAAATGCTACACTATCATTTATAGGTGACTTGATATAGATAGGAATATACTAATTTGACTCTCATCATCATTTGTGTTCTCGGGTGATTATTATGGACGATATCTTGTATACACTATAATATAGGATAGTCCACCAATTAAATTTTTTGAGCTTTTTTCTATTGTGTAATCATTAAAATATATATTCGATCATATTTGTTGTCAATCTATTCGATCCTTCAAAGCAGACAGCCCCTTTAGTTTGTCTCATTGTGATCCAGCTTGATTGTTCGATTTATATTTCAAACCCCCTTAGATATATAGGCTAATCCACCGATGGTTTAGCTCAGATTTTGTTTGTGTGTCTCAGTCCCTTCCATTTGGTGGTGTAAAAGACAGTGGGTTCGGAAGATTCGCTGGTATAGAAGGGCTGCGCGCTTGCTGTCTTGTTAAGTCCGTAGTGGAGGACAGATGGTGGCCGCTCGTCAAAACCAAGATACCAAAGCCTATACAGGTTAAGATTCAGAAGCAGATATTTCTCAAGAAAAAGTTGATTTTCTGGCCACATCTTGACTTCTTTGTCTACCTATCTATGCACAGTACCCTCTCTCAGAGAACGGCTTTGAGTTTCAAGAATCACTCGTGGAAGCACTGTACGGTTTGAATGTCTGGGATCGTCTACGGGCATTGGTGGACGTTCTGAAAACCCTTTCTGAACCCAACGGTCGAAAGAGCAATAAAAGAGCTGACTGAAAATGTGTGGAGCTACTCAATATTTCCAAGGTTTGTCTTAAATCTTCGCCCTGAAGCAATTGGTCTTTCTTAAATGGACTTAGTTCTGGTGGATTTGAATGATCTTTAGTCTGTATATTCTGTTCTGCCACTGATATAAAACCCTTGGCTCTTTTAATAACTTTCCTATAGGAGAACGCATCTCATCTTTCCTCTATTGAGTTTTTTTACTCTTTCTTTAACTTCTATTAATATAGTTTAATTTTACAATTAGTAATAAATTACAGTCATCCATTCATCATTGATTAAATCTACTTTATTACACTCAACAATTTCACCTAAAATTTCATGTCAGCCATCTTGAATAGGAGTAATATTTTAAAATTACCTTTCAGCATTTAATTTTTAGTTAATAGGCTCTTATTAGGATTTTGATTATTCACCAATTACAATATACTTCATTCATCCATCAAGAATTTGCAACAATTGCTTTACTATGTGTCCACAAAAAGAGTATGCAACAATGACTGTATTAGGAGTTTAGAAAGAATTGTGCAATTCCCTTTTTTATTCTCATAACACTTATTATATAAAAAAATACACAATCTATTACAAAATGTGTGCTTCAACATTTATGGTTCATTTTTAGTGAAAAGGGGAATGATTATTATTTAGTATGTAAACATATTTGGATAATAAATAAATTTAATAAAGGAGAACAAAAATATTACAAATAATCCGAACTGTTACATATAGAGTTTACATGAAACATTGATTGATTCACTCAGCACTTGATTGCGAGAGTGACTTCCCAATCTGCCGTGCTTTGATCTTGCTCCATAAATCCTTCACAGCTTCCCTTCCTTCTGTGGTTGGCGATTGCTACAACGAACTTTTCCTGCCCAAGCATTGTTGGATATATGATTTGTTCTTCCTGTATCAATTTTTCCATCCAAAATAATTAATCAGAAATGCAGATGTAATTACTATAACTGAGAATTTAGATGCCGTTTATTTTTCATTTGGTATTGAAATATTTCAAAATTCCAGTCCATCAAAATAAACAAGGATAACTCTATATATGGGTTTTTTCTTTTATTGTTCTAAAATAAAACTTAGATTCCGTGAGTGTAATGGACTTTTTTTTGTTCCGATTTTGGGAGAGACGCATGACCTTCATGCTCTCTTTTTAATGAAACGCATGACGGAGATGCGTCTTTAAGGGAGACGCATAAGGGTCATGCGTCTTTCTAACGACGCACAACCATCATGTGTCTTAGGGAGAGACGCAACTCCCTCATGCGTCTCTTAACCCATATATATGAAACCATTCTTGATTGTTTCTCTTTTATAGAAACATCCTTGAATATTTTATGTTTCACTTTCGATGTGGGACAAAATCATTCTTGGTTGTTTCTCTTTTATAGAGACATCCATGAATGTTTTATGTTTCACTTTCGATGTGGGATAAAATCATTCTTGGTTGTTTCTCTTTTATAGAGACATCCTTAGATGTTTTATGTTTCACTTTCGATGTGGGACAAAATCATTCTTGATTGTTTCTCTTTTGTAGAGACATCCTTGAATGTTTTATGTTTCACTTTCGATGTGGGACAAAATCATTCTTGATTGTTTCTCTTTTGTAGAGACATCCTTGAATGTTTTATGTTTCACTTTCGATGTGGGACAAAATCATTCTTGGTTATTTTTCTTTTATAGAGATATCCTTGAATATTTTATGTTTCACTTTCGATGTGGGACAAAATCATTCTTGGAGAAATGCATCTTCTTTAATTTGTCGGCGTCCATCTTATAAGAATTCTAAAGTTAAGCATGTTTGGCTTGGAGAAATTGTGAAATTGTGAAATGGATTACCCTAAAGTTAAGCATGTTTGGCGTCCATCTTTAATTTGTGAAAAGCATATACTTTCTCCAAATTATTAATTTAGAAATATTTATTTTTTGGCATAGAATTCATATATATTTATTTAAATTAAGTGAAAAGAGAATAAAGTAAAAAAAAGAAAAATAAAGACGATGATATTTTACATTTTAAGAAATGTTTCATTTCTAATAGAATAGATAAAGTATAATTCATAGAAAAAGCATAGAGGAGTTCATTTGTGATTAAAAAAGTATTGAAAATAGATTAATTCAAGAGAAATTAGTAATTTATTTTCGGCACCTTTATAAAAAAATCCCATAAAAATCAACTAATTTTTCGTCCTTGATTACAAATAAACTCACACCGCATGCGATTGCTAAATTGTTTTATTAAAAATCATCCAATATTTTTAATTAAAAAATATATTTTATGGTAAGAATTTTGAGGCTGTTAGAAAATAAAATAATATTCTACTCCCTCCGTCCTATTAAATATGCAACATTTGTTTTTCGCCACGGGATTTTATGTAGTGTTGTTTTGTGAGTTAATGAAGAGAGGGTAAAGTAAGAGAGAAGAAAAAGTAGAGAGAGTATTGTTTTCATTTTTAGAAACGTTTCATTTTTAATGGGACAGACCTAAAAGGAAAACGTTTCATTTCTAATGGGACAGAGGGAGTATAAAATAAGAGTGTTGGACGTGATAAATGATGATCCTAAGAAAGGCAAAAGTGTTGGATGTATCTATAAAATATAAAACAACCAAAGATGATTTTGTCCCACATCGAAAGTGAAACATAAAACATTCATGGATGTCTCTATAAAAGAGAAACAACCAGGAATGATTTTGTCCCACATCAAAAGTGAAACATAAAACATTCATGAATGTCTCTTTAAAAGAGAAACAACCAAGAATGATTTTGTCCCACATCGAAAGTGAAACATAAAACATTCATGGATGTCTCTATAAAAGAGAAACAATCAAGAATGATTTTGTCCCACATCGAAAGTGAAACATAAAACATTCAAGGATATTTCTATAAAAGAGAAACAACCAAGAATGATTTCATATATGGGTTAAGAGACGCATGAGGGAGATGCGTCTCTCCCTAAGACGCATGATGGTTGTGCGTCGTTAGAAAGACGCATGACCCTTATGCGTCTCTCTTAAAGACGCATCTCCGTCATGCGTTTCATTAAAAAGAGACGCATGAGGGTCATGCGTCTCTCCCAAAATCGGAATAAAAAAAGTCCAGTACACTCACGGAATCTAAGTTTTATTTTAGAGCAAAAAAAGAAAAAACCCCTCTATATATGAAATGTAATTATGTTACCTCATGCAAGAAAGCGAACTCATCGGGTGAAATCTGCAGCAACTCAGCAGCAGTTTGGCCTATACACGAAGCAAAGACCTTTCCCGTCTCATCCGCGATAGTAATTTCCAGAAGGAACGTGCATTCCACTTCGCCCTCGCAAACTCTGCCACAGAATTTGCATTCAGCCTCTACATTGGGTGATGGTTTCTCAACAAGATGACCGAAAATTGAGTGCATGAATCTCAAGTCCACGTGGCAATGTTCGACCTGAGCTACCCACACTTGACATACCTGAAACATTATGCAAATTCAGGCCAATGCTATTGGGATGTTAACACGCACCAATCAAATTTAAAATAGGTTAAATTTGAATTCATCGAAATGCACCTATAACTATAAGTAACAAAATGAGTATTCAAATTTATTGTTTTCTAAACCGGACATATAAGAGCTCATTTCGGTTTGATCTACATTTAACAAGAATATATAGCTGCACATATTTTGATAAGAGTATAATACAATTAACTATAGTACGATGATAAACGAACTAAAATCATTGGTCACGTCTTACCCCTAGAACAGTGGCATATTTAGAGGGGTGATGGGTGCTTTAGCCCCCATAACTATTTTAATAAAAAAAAGAAACTTGTAATTAGAGTATTTTACCCAATAAATAATTTTAAAACCCCCTAACAATTTTATCATCATAGAATTCTTATTTTAGCTCTGTGCCATACATATAAATTTTATATAGTGTGATTCAGATAAAAACTTTTTATTGTGAAAACACCTGCATTGAATCTATCAAATAACTTTATAGGTTTATTGCAAAAATTCTCATAATGCTCGGATTAAGATTCTATTTTTAAAAAAAATTGAACCATTCCCTACATATATTATACTGTATATCAAAGCTTGCCACACCACTACTCACATGTAAATAGCGGCAGGGGCGGACGCAGAAATATGTAATGATAGGAGCTGAGATTTATAAATTTTGTTTTAAAGTATATTTTTGAGTAATTTAGATAATTTGTTGGGGCTTTTACATTATAATTTACATTAAATTTGAAGAAATTTTAAAAACAATTAGTAGAAAAAAAACTGTAAAAAAATATTCATTGAGGGCTTAAACCCCACCCCCAATACACATGGGTCCGCCCATGAATAGCGGCACAAAGAAGCTTATAAGTAAAATTAAGTGCCACTTAAAAAAATTGGTAGGAAGCTGTTTGATGAAGAAATGTAAAATGAAAAAGGAAACGTACTTGCGCGCCCCTTGTATGGATGGATAGATCAGAAATGCACGATAATCTGTGAAGAGTGGGCGTGTTGAGGAAAGCTAGCAAACAGCTCAAATTAAAGAATGATGATCCAGCTCTATTTTCATACCATGATACTTCAAGACTGCAATCATCATAAATGTTTATGCAAATTGAAATTGAAGCAGAAACTATAAAAACAGATACTCCCTCCGTCCATGAATAGGAGTTCCGTTTTTCTATTTTAGTCCGTCCGCGAATAGGAATCCCGGTTCACTTTTACCATAAATGGTAATACACTAACTCATTCCACTAACTCATTCCACTCATATTTCATTTAAAATTAATATATACAAGTAAGACCCCGATTCTACTAACTTTTTTTCCACCTATTTTTCTTTATACTATTTCTTAAACCACGTGCCACCAAGAAATGAGACTCCTGATGGCGGACGGAGGGAGTATATTATAAGGTACTCCATTATAAAAGGTTATATGGGAGAGTGGTCACCTTTTTCGTGGATTAAGAGAAGAGCTTAAACCAGATATGAAGACTGTGTGGCCCTTCCCGAGTCTTCCGAGGGACCTAAAGATAATTGACGTATAATCACCATCATACCGGTTATTACTTGATAACAATTAAGGTAAATAATCACTAGATTCATAGAGTTCACTCCAATTTTCAATTGCAGCAAGAACTTTACTTTCGATCCAAAATTTCTGAAACTAATGGTGAATTTTAAAATGGTAGTCAATGCAATTGGATCATGTTTCATATCCCTACATTATCCTGGTAGAAATGATACAAAACTTTATATAGCTTTGCTTACCAAGATTTTTCAAAGTGTAGGTGTGCCCATATAGCTCCAGTAGCATCTTCAATCCTCAGAGAGAAAATGCCTTTAGATGCTCTTATGTCGGTAACAATACCATATATGCTAATCCCCATCATTTTATCTCGTAGATCAACAATATATGACTGCAAAACTTCAACGATTGACAGATTAACAAATCTTTAAAATAGTAATGGAAGATAGTTTATACTTGTGCAGAAAAAACAATGCCCATCATATGAAAGGTTTGCATACTAAAAGCATCTTTCGAGTACGAACAATGTTAGAACATCAATTATGCGTTAACCAATTTAATTAGTCACCCAAGCTTAAAAAGCATTTATTTTCAAAGAACTCGAGTTTTTTGTCTTGTGCCGACAGCAACTTTTTTATGAGATGGAAATAAAATCCAAATGCGGTTGATTCCAAATCAAAGACTTCAATAAGACCTAATGAATTTTCATGAATGATGCAGTTTTCAAGGATCAGAGGGAGCTAATGATTGTCAACTGATCTTCATATCCGATGGAGAGAAGCCTTACTCGAAAGGGGTAGTTGCTGAAGTCAATGGACCCCTGAGAATCGCATGGTAATGTCACTTGAGAAACTAATGGTCCCTCACTCAGATTTGAGGCATTCAGCAGCCTTGATCCTTGAAAATGGTTTTGTGTCAGTGCTACGGAGACCTGATAAAGCGAAAAATCCAGCCACGTATCAGTAGAAGAAAGCATTTTAAAGAGAAAGTGATATGTGGATTTTTCATCTGTTACGTGTTCTTTGTGCGGAAGGGTAGGCACCAAATACAGCTGAGTTGCACTGCCATATTCCAGGCAAAGTTCATGGCTTGCTTCAAGGGAACTACCAATGAATGGCTTATCCAACGCAAGCATACTACCAATGCTGCATGACCAAGACAAACTAGCTTGTGTTCAAATGAAGAAAAGAGCAATAAAATATCAAAGAGAGAGAAGAATTAGTTTTGAAGTGACTAGCAAGGGATCAATTTATGATATACCTAAACAGATTGGCAATGAGTACCTGCTCTCCCCAGAGTGAAAAATTTAATCTCACACCATCATTATCAACAAGAGTAATTTGTTTCCTCTGTAAATTGCCATATTTCACATGGACTTCCACTGGTCCTATATATTCAATTCTGTCCACAATTTAAAGAAGAGTTTTATATATCAAATCAAATTTGCATAATACTTTAACTTTTGCAATTTCATCAAAACCTAGGAAATGCGCGTTTAATTATGAAAAATCAAGTGTCAGAACCAAGGTCCATTATTGACCATTAAACTTCATGCCCATAATTATTCAAATAATTTATTATTGCACTTTAGAAAACTTGAGACAAACTAATTCAGAAGTTAAAAAGGATCTGCAGAATACACAAAAAAACCCAATTGTGCTAGTTAGCTACTATAATACCTTGCATAAAATGAATGAGAGACACCTTTTACTTCATCAAGAGAAATTGTAGAAAAGGAATCAGTACAAAATTTAGCTGCAAGAAACATTGCATCATAATCTTCATCCTGTATTATGAAACTAGGTCAGACAATTGCACTACAGCCGAGCTGATTGCAATTCTTATAGAGGACTGAGGAGTACATGAGACTATATTTTGACTACTAAATAATTGTAGGCTTGTAGCAGAAGTTTTACATTCTTCGTAGCCATGGATATGTATATATAGCATTTTTATTTGTTTCCTATATACAGTGAACTTCTTCAAGCATGAAAAACTAGAATTAAATTTGTTTTCATAAGTTCAGTATGCCGAACAAACATAGTAGGATTATCCGAGTTTGATTTGGAGATAGAGGAAAAGTGGAATCAAAACCTACCTCATCTAATAGCACAACAAAGTATTCAGTTGGCAAAAGCCGTGGGCATCCTGAACTCCCTGCGGAAACTCGAAGATAGCACCCGGCTAAGAGAACTTCCCTGCCTTTCTTCAAAGGGCCATTACTGGGATCAGCAATATTATAAAACCTGCCTTTGAATACAAAGTAAGATCATCCACACAGACAATATTAAACGCATTATAATAGTTGCTTATTTTCCGGCGGCATTCTTTCACTTTATTTTTTATTAGTTCTTTTCTTTAAAAAAAATCTCTGCCAGGCATCAATACTTCAAAGGGGAATCAATAAGTAAGACAACTAACCAAGAAGCCTAAGAAGCAAACCAGCAGAAGGAACTGAAAAACAGCTTTTATATTACAACATAATTGTAGATCACAATTAAGAGTTAAGAGGATACACTATTACAAAGACACAACAATTATATATCCTACCGTGTAAAATAAATCAGACACATCACATGCCAAAGGAATAACCAGGGCTTGTTCATTAACTAGAGCAAAGCATTTTACAGGGAACTGTTGCAGTATAACAGTTCATTTTCTATTTCTAGCATTATCGGGGATAATAAAGCTTGAGTCTCTTATCATTTTACCTCCTGTGAAGATACAGATCTATAGTGTTGGAGCTCCATATATCACCCAAAGTCAGCATGCAAATATCCGTCCCTGCAAATTTAACCGTGGAAATGGATTACGGAAAACCAGTTTAACTCCGCGCAATAGTCTACTATAACTCAGCTCATTTTACAATGTATTTCTCAGGGGAACCAAAAAATGAAATCGGGCTGGATATAGGTGTCAAAAAGAAGAGAATAACGGCTAGTACCAAGTTTCCATAACTTGGTAATTGGTATTACAATAAATGAGTGAACTTTCCTAGATACATTTAATTAGTGATAGTTCCTAGTGTAATGGTGGTATTTCCTATGGTTGTAATTCCCCTATAAAAGGGAACATGTGTAACCTATTCAAAACTCCCATCTGCTGTGTACCTTATGAACCGTCTTCCAACAGGTATCCTCAACTTCAAAACTCCCATCGATACTTTTATCAACCATGAAGCCATACAGAAACCAACCTATCTCACCCTTGACCCGAAAGTCTTTGGTTGTACAGTCTTTGTCCACATCCCGAAACATGACCGTACCAAATTCTCTCCTTGTGCCGTTAAATGTGTTTTTCTCGGGTATGGGGTCAATCAGAAAGGTTATCGGTGCTATGACCCTATAAATAAGCACATGTATACTACCATGAACTGTGATTTTGTTGAGGGAGAATACTACTATAGCCAATCTAGCGGTCAGGGGGAGAGCCAACCACATAGACCAATTAGCGACCCACTAAATTGGCTATACATCCCAACGGACGCAATCCATCAGCCGGAACCTATACTAGGGGAAACCGAGCAAGGGGGAGATGAGGGGAAGGAAAACAGACCTATCATTGGCACAGAACTCAACTTAAACGAGGAAACAAGCCATGCCAATGAGCTATCAAAATCCACTAGTCAGGCCGCAGAGTTTGGTGACATCACCCAACCATCAACTCCGTCTTCGAATCCTGAGGTAAACAATCTTGCTGAACTCAACATAGTTCCTTTAGAAATCACTAACACTTACAGTGAAGGCCAAGAAGGGGACAGTGAGAAGCGGTATGAACTGCCACACAGAAGTACAAGGGGGATCCCTCCCAAAAGATACTCTCCAGATTGGAAAGGAAGGAAAACAACGTATTCAATAGCAAACATAGCTCAAAGACACCTCACAGAGATGGCCAGAGCATTCGAGGTTGCCCTATATGAAGAAGAAGAAATTCCTCAGTCTTTCCAAGAAGCTGTTAAGCACAAACATTGGAGAGAAGCCATGAAAAAGGAAATTGATGCCCTGATCAAAAATGGAACGTGGGAAAAATGTAGTCTACCAGAAGGGAAGAAACCAGTCGGGTGTAGATGGGTGTTCACCATCAAAAGACGTGCAGATGGATCAATCGAGAGATATAAGGCGCGATTGGTGGCCAAAGGATATACTCAAGTGTATGGAATTGATTACGACGAGACTTTCTCCCCAGTTGCTAAACTTGACACGATCCGGGCATTATTGTCAGTTGCAGCATGTAAGGATTGGTCGCTACATCAATTTGATGTGACAAATGCATTCCTCCATGGAGAATTAGGTGAAGAAAAGGAGGTCTATATGGCAGTTCCACCTGGATTTGAGACCGAATTTGGTTACAGGCAAGTGTGCAGATTAAAGAAAACTCTTTACGGCTTGAAGCAGTCCCCAAGAATCTTGTTTGGAAGATTTTGCCAAGCAATGGTCAAGCATGGGTTCAAACAGAGTCTTTCTGATCATACGCTTTTTACAAAAAAGAGAGGAGATAAGATAACTTGTCTCATCATCTATGTTGATGATATGATCATCACAGGGGATGACACAGAAGAAATCAACAACCTCAAGATCAATCTGTTTAAAGAATTTGACATGAAAGATCTCGGCCCTCTAAAATACTTCTTAGGAATTGAAGTGCTCAGGTCGAATCATGGAATATTCTTAAGACAGAGAAAATATGTCCTCGACATGTTGGCAGAAACTGGCCTCTTAGATTGCAAGCCTGCTGACACACCAATGATACCGAATCATGGGCTAAAAATTGTTGAGGGAGCTGAACCTGCAGATCGAGAGAAATATCAAAGGTTAGTAAGGAAATTACTCTATCTGTCGCACACCAGGCCAGACATTGCATATGCAGTAGGAATTGTCAGCCAGTTCATGCACCAACCACAAGAAGAACACATGAACGCAGCCTTACGAATAGTAAGATACCTCAAGGGCACAACAAATTATGGAGTGTTCTTAAGAAAAGGAAAGGACCTTGAAGTAGATGGCTATACAGATGCCGATTGGGCAAGTAATCCAGTCGATAGAAAGTCAACCGGTGGATACTTTACCTTCATCGGAGGCAACCTAGTTACTTGGAGAAGTAAGAAGCAAAAGGTTGTAGCCTTATCAAGTGCTGAAGCAGAGTTCCGAGGCATCAAGAGTGGACTCATGGAGATCATATGGCTTAGGAGATTACTTACTGAGATCGGTTTTCCCCCAAACCGAAAGAGTAAGTTATTCTGTGACAATAAAGCGGCAATCAGCATATCAGAAAATCCAGTACAACATGATCGAACCAAACACGTTGAAGTCGATCGCCACTTCATTAAAGAAAAATTGGAAGGTGGAGTCATAGAATTCCCGTTTGTGCGATCCGAGGAACAATTGGCTGATATCCTAACCAAAGCAGTGAATCCCAGAATTTTTTTTGGCCAAGTTGAACATTGGAGATACCATTGCTCAACTTGAGGGGGAGTGTCAAAAAGAAGAGAATAACGGCTAGTACCAAGTTTCCATAACTTGGTAATTGGTATTACAATAAATGAGTGAACTTTCCTAGATACATTTAATTAGTGATAGTTCCTAGTGTAATGGTGGTATTTCCTATGGTTGTAATTCCCCTATAAAAGGGAACATGTGTAACCTATTCAAAACATAACAGAAAAATACAATCAAAACCATTCTTCTATCTTTGCCACCATGTTCTACCTCCAATACAACGCCTCTCTCGATTACCATCTTTAAGAATAGGCACAAATATGTTGTTTGAGCATGCTATGTGGAACATAACAAGACATGCAGCATACCTGGGAGAACAAAAACATTTACTATAACTGCTTCAATCACACTGCTCAATGGTAAGAATCTTTTCTCATATATCGAATCAATTGTAATGGTATTCAATAGCTTCGCTCTCTTGTGCTTCTTCTTCAACTTGGCAATAAAATCAGACTGTTTTTTCAGGGCTCCACTTCTATTTTGCTCATTCCAGGCCTAGACACACTCAGCCAAATACAGGACAGATCATGTGAATAGGTATTCTAAATTATACATGAGATCCTATTAAACTCTGCGAGTCATGACACATATCCAAGGATTCATAGCAGATGAATCGCTGCAGCATAATTTACTCGAGCTAGTAAAACTCCTTTAAATGAATAGCCACTTGGCTAGATTACAAACTTCAAAGAGACATGCTCATTCATTCGGTCACTCCATATAACTATGAAAGCAAAACATCTATACATGATTATCCTTATTGTGTTCATGATTCAGGAGATGACTACATTTAACATAGCAGCATTACCATTTTCGAAGAAAAATACATAAAAGCAGGGGCAAAATCGGCATAAAAGTAAGAATAGCACAGAAATCAAACTAACATACCAATCTACAGCTCTGCGATAGTTCAAATGAGAGTAAAAAAGATATTCCACCAGTCAAAAACAACAACAAATTCCAATTCTCTCCACTTCCTCAGAAGTGAAACCTACGTTTCTATACCGAAAACTAATTAAATAATCGCGACCAAAATTCAAAGCAATTTTCACCAGAATTTGTAAAACACATATACCAGAGAAAGCTCGGAGAGGAGAATAGCAGGCGTCACACCGCTCGAATACGCGACGCAGGTTCTGAGAATCCGATTCGCAATCCAGCTCCAGCTCGGGCGCCGCGTGGGGTCATCCTCCTCTGAATAACCCGAGATCTCGTACAAAATTGATTTGCGCTGTCGATGAATTTGAGAAACGGATCGTCTTCTTCGATAGCATCCGATCGCTCGGTATCCATCATAGTGGACTCGTTCTCCATCATGAAGTCGCCCAGCACCTCGTCATTTGGAGAGTCCATTCTCATCAGACCTAGAGAGAAAGAGAAAGAGGCTCGATGACCTAGTTGAAATTGAATGGCGGGTTTCTGAATTTATAGCTTCTGTTTTGGCGCGGGAGATCTTCAATTATTTATACTGAAACTTCATTTTAAATCACAAGAAGACACCTTACTTTCCGTAATAATAAAAAAATAAAATATATCCACACCCCTTTATATTAATATACTCCATATAATTAAATCTGCACTGCTTGGTTATTTGATTTCTTTCTTTCTTTCTGTTTAGTTTGATTTCAATTTTATAGTATGCTTTAAATTAAATTTATAGCCATCAAGTTGGGCTTTCACCTAATCAGGGTTATATACTACTAAATAATTCATTATTAAGATTCATAACTCCACAATTGTAGTATATAAATTGTTTAAACTTTTATTTCTTGAAATAAAAATTGAATATAATTCATAGAAGTATATTACTATTTTATTTTTGTAAAAAATGATACTACTATTAGAATAAAAATACTCGTATGATATTTGTACACAGTGGTAAACAGAAAATTATAGTAGGACATTGGATCCCAAATTCCTAATTTATCACTTAATAGTACACATTTAGCACAGTTGTAAAATAAAATGGCATCATAAAATACTTACTAAAATCTGAATTGCACAAATGCTAATAGATTTTGATTAGTACTCCACTACTTTTCAATGAATTTTTTATGAAGATTTTGTGACTGCTACATTTCATTTTCAGTTTCTTTTTCTTGGAGAGAATGATCATTTTCCAAGAAAAAATCTTGAAGAAAAAAATATTCTGAAAATTGTGTAGTGCAAAATGCCAAAATCACACAAGTATACAACAAAATTTACAACTTATCTACGCTTTTCCCCCCTCCAAATTCACCATAAGCAGAGAAACCTGCAAGCTTCACTCCTTTGCCACTGCATTGGCATTATTGCCCTCTGATCTTCTCACTTTCGTGGCAGATGCACTGCTCTTCGACCAAGACGATGGTGCAAATCGAACCTCAAGATTCGAAGGATCCAACGACAATTTCTGTCGTACAAACTCATTGAGATCAAAGCCACTTCCACTCCCAGCTGCATTACCCTCACCGTTATCAGCAGAAACTCCTCCAAATTGCTCCCTTGCAACGCGTTCCTCAGTTGTTGTATCGCCTTTCTCTAAGTTGAGAAGCCTCTTTATGCTGTCTACTGCCGGATCAATGATGTCCAGGAATCCCATGATCCAAGAGGCGTCGTCCACAATCTCAGTACGCTGATGCAAAGAATCGAACATGACTGTTTGTGTCAAGGTTGGTGAAGAGAGACAAAAAAGGTGGTTGTAGTAAAAATGGCTTGCCTGCTGGAAGTAGAGGTTGCGAATTTCCTCTGCGCGTATGGAGTTGCCTTGATCTTCTTCTAGAGATGCCCACGTCATCCATGTGACGTAGCTTTGGGAGTTTATGTTGAGGGAAGATCTGAATAGTCTCCTTGCTGCTGATAGATTGCCAACTCTTTGTTCCAAGACACCCCAAGCCTGAGGTGGAGCAAGTGTATCTTAAGAGTAGTGAAGGGTTTCTTGCGACATGATCTTGTTGTGATCAAACCTCGTGAGAAGTTGGGATGGGACCACGATACAGACTTGGAAATCAAATACAACCGTGCAGGTGAAGAGCATCGCTTACCTGTAGGCAGCGAGCAGCGCTTTCTGTGGTTGAATCTATTGATAGAGCCTTTAGGTAAAGCTCTCTAGCCTTGGCTAAGTTTCCTTCTTTCCATTCCATCCAACCCCAAGCCTACGAACACACACGGGAGAGAGAGGGGGGGGGGGGTCATGGACTAGTTGAAGTGTCTAATGTGTAGTCAGAGAGAGAGAGAAAATACTCACAAACCACACAGGCTGATGTCTTGAATCCAGTTCTGATGCTCTCTTGAAGAGGACGCGTGCTAAATTTGCAGTCGAGTATCTGTATTCTAGCAGCGCAAGCGACTGCAGAAGCACCGGATCTCTCGGATTCACAGCATGCCCTATCATCATAAGCTTCCGTGCTAAGTCTACGTTTCCTAAATTACCTTCAAAGACTCCCCAAACATGCCAAGCGAACCTATTCTTGGGACTCGACTGAACAGCTTTCTACATTAATGAAAAACATCAAACAGCATTCTCTCAGACCAAAAACAGAGTTCTTGAACAAGCAGAAAAATCAAGTGATTTTCAAGAGCATACCTCAAAAAGCCTTCTAGCAGCGTATATATTCTCCTGCTTTGCCTCAAGCTGAGCCCACGCCTTCACAACGAATACACAACTTTCAGTGATAAAATAGTCGACAAAACCATCAGAATCAGAGATTCCTGATAACTTACTAGCCAACTAGCACAGCTTCTAGGATTGCACTTTGTTGCCTGCTTGAAGAGATAACGAGCTTGTTCATACCGTTTTGATCTAACTTCAAGAAGAGCGAGTGTTTGGTAAATGTACTCGTTTCCACCACAGAACTTGAGGGCTTTGCCTAGAAGGTGCCTTGCTTTCTTGATATTTCCCTCCTTCATCTCCATGACTGCCCATCCGTGCCAGGCCGCAATGTGCTTCTTGTCAGCAACTGTGGCAGCATCAAAAAGTTCTCTAGCTCTCCTTATGTTGCCCATCCTACTCTCAAGAACAGCCCAACACTAGTACAGAAGGAAAAAGAACTCAAGTTTTACTTTGGATGTCTCTCTATCTCTCTTTCTCTCTCCTCATCTTATGTTGGCTTCCAACAAATCAACTCACTTATCTCTCTCCTCTCTCTTTATGTATGATGTGAAATTAAAAGATTATAATTTCTTCCAACATGCTAGTTTATCTCCCTCCTTCTCTTCATGTATGGTTTGCAATTAAAACATTATAATTTCTTTCTATAATGTTTATCCACATTAACTCTTGGCATGGACTAAACAAAACATTATTGGATCTCTCTCTCCCTTCCTCTCTATATCTTCATGTGTCTTTCATGTATGATATGCAATTAAAACATTACAATCCATATCCCAGCTTGCAACTAACCTTTGATCTCTTTCTCAACCTATCAATTAACTAAATCTTGAAAATGATCAAACATCCATAAACAGAACCGCAGTAAAACCAATACCGAACACTGTGTTTTCTTGTAATCTAAATATCGTATGAAGAAAGCATTTACCAACCTGCCAAATGTATGAGTTTTCTCCTTGTGTAGCTTGGCACCCCTTTTCATATACAACCCTGGCTTCATTCATCTTAGACTGTTTGCACAAAGTCTTCCCCAGTGCCACATAGGGCCTCCCATCTTCTGGCCAATAGTTTATACACTTCAAAAATTCACATGATCACACATCAATTAAGCTCTCCAAAATGTATCAAGAAACTCAAATGAAAGCAAGATGCAGGCTCAATGCTAGTACAATGCAAGCTCTACTAATTATAATCAACTAAAAAAAACATGTAGGCTCAATGAATATTTCACCAAACAAGTTACACTCAACTCAAAAATGATGTAGCCCAACTAGAAATGAACTTCAAATATCACAAAGTTCTAGCACACATACATATGCATATAAAATAGGGGTGTACTCGAACCAATATCTACCTTCCTAAGTATCTCCTCTGCCTCTTGAAACCGATAATTCCGCGCCAAAAGCTTAGCTTTGTACAAAGCCAAATCCAAATTCACCAAAAGGAGCTTCTCCTCGGAGCTAGGCTCCACCAACTTAGGCTCAAAAATCGGCATCTTCTTCGCGAACCGCGATAGCCCTTGGTCGATTTTCGAAGAGGCTGCGCTCTCCTTCAGCTTAATCCCACTCCCACCATCAGCTTCACCTCTCGGTTCCTCCATAACCGGCCTCCGAACAACGAGCAATTCCTCTAGAGATTTCTTGGCCTTGATGATCTCCTCATCAAATCCATCTCCATATTCCTCCATTTCAGCTTTGGATGCAGAGTTTTGAGGGTTCTCCTGAAGAGCTGGAGGTGATGACGAGTCATGAGAGTGTATGTGTAGCAAAACTCGTTGTGTTGGGGAAGAATTGGGGGCTTTCAAGGGTGTGATGAGATGGAATTTTGAGTAGTTGGGGTTTTGGGAAGGTGAGAAGAGAGTGAATTTTGAGCTTGAAGAAGTAGTAGAAGAGGAAGAGAAGATGCTCATTTCCCTTTTTTGTTTCTTTTCTTCTTCTTCTTCTTCTTCAGTGATTTAACAGATAAAACTGTAAGCTTTCTTCATGAAAATGTGTTTGGGCTGTTGAATGACCTAAATGCCCTTGTATTTTAGTGGAGAAATTTCAGTGATTGAGGAACCACAGAAAAATGTAAGTTTTTTCTCAATGAAGAAGATGATCCAATGTCCTAAAAAATGCACAGCTGGTTAACTTGCTTTTTCCTCTATGTAGCTTTTGGTGTGTGTGTGTGAGAGACATAGAGGAAGAGAGTAGTAATGATTATGGACAAATGGGGCATATAGGATTTTCAACAAAATAGAAGCCACTGGTTAGAAATTGGCCAGGTAGCCCAAACTATGGATGGCTCAGACAATTATCTGAGAAGTAGATTTTCTTTGCCACGTGGCAGTCTTTTGTTGGAAGATGTAAATATCAAAAAGTGATCTTTCATCAAGTAAAGTTTTTTTATAAATAATAAAGCATGGTAGTCTTTTGAAAAGCAAAATTGTCATACATGTCTCGTAATCTTATTTTGATTTATTTGTATTTAAATTAAGAAAAGTTAGGCAATTATTTTTCACGAAATTTTTTAATTTCTGAAAACTGAGTAGGGTCGTCGTAAATGAGTTTATGACTTTATGTGCTAGTAATAGACAAAAATATACACAAATTAACGAACTCGTTGAAGTTTCAAGTAGCGAAAAGTTTATGGGATGACAGAAACAAAAACAATGCTTAGTTTATCATGCTTGTTAACAACAAAACATGAATATAACTACGAAACTCTTACAGACTTTATATCACAAAATTAAGGTATGTGCCACTGAAGCAGAAAACTCACACTCAATTAATTTCCATGACAATAAAGCAAAGCCAAAAGCAGCAGTAACATGTTATGAGGTGAAAATAGCCACAGATTATTACATATGACAAGTACAATCAAATTGCAGCTCAGTTACCACAGCAAAAACTTGTAATAGAAATAAACCTGATCTAAGTTCCAAGCCATCTCCTTTTTCTAGCTGGTCTTTCTAGCCTAGCATCAGCATTTTCAACGATCAATTCCGGCAGCAAGGAGAAAGTCTTCTCACCATCCCTGCTCGTCATTACGGGCTCCTTAAAGCGCTCCCTTCGCCTCTCCATTTTCGTTATAATCTCCTTAATCTTATCATCATCCAATTTCGCAACCACTCTGTTATCATTTGAAGTAGTTTCCAGGTTCCCCGAAGCATTGATATGTGATTCAACTTCATTCTGCATTTCTTCAGCAATGATCTGGCCTTCCTCAATGTCCAGAGAGTGGTTCTGATGATATTTCGAGAACTTACTCGGCTGATTTCTGTGGCTAAGACCAGCATCTACCTCTCCTTCATCTGGTTTGAATTTGTCCATGTCTTCAGAATTATTTGGTTTCTTGTTGTCAGTCAAACCCGCGAGGTCACTCTTACCATAGTATGTATCTTCTCCGGCTTCGGTGGTTCTTCTTATAGAGGACTGAAAGGTGCACTGCCACATGTGGACATCAAAATCAAATGTTCTACAATATATAGTGAAGAATGATGACCGGATCGTTCTGAACAAATAATACAGATCATGCAAACAGCACAGAATATCACTGACAAGTTATGGAAACTAAAGAACAGCTAAAAGAAAACAATTTGAGATAGCAAGCATAAACTATACAAACAAGCAAGGAGGATGATTTTTCATATTCAAATTTAACTTGTCAGTAGTACTACAACCATATTAAAAACCATAATGAAGGCATTATGGAGGTACTAATTGGTCATTCGAGACCGCAAGGAAGAATTCAATTCTTATAAACAAAACCACATGCATAACAAACGGATCAGTTTCAGATACCTTGTGAGCTTAACATCAACAGTGTGAAAAGCCTTATCATGATATGAATGAAAAAGAATCAATTGTCACCATCTAGATAAATTATGCATGTGAAGATTATTATGCACATAGCTGAGGTATATACCATTTGATGAAAAATTCAGACCAAATGTGGTTTTCAGTTGTGCAAATTAGAACAAGTAAAGTTATTGCCTGAAAATAAAATTTAACATACTAGTATGGGGTTTCTAACTTTTGCAACATAAATAACACAACAAATGTATAATAAAAACATAATCATTGATCATTACTATTAGCAGATGATATTATAGATTAGACACTCAATAGATCCAAATGAATAATTTAAGAAGATGCTAATTCTATTTCAATTTTCAAGAGTAAACTGTTAGCAGGGAGAAAGTTTCAAAATATATCGCATACCCTGTGCAAAGCTTATCACAGCAAGGACTAAGCGACCTAACCACATCCAACCTTCTGCCAGAGAACTAACAATTTGGAACAAGTGTGTATCAAAGAAGGTTCAAGAGTTTCAAAAAGAATATGGCAGCAACAAGGAAACTATCTTGGACCTAAAAGGGGTGCCACAACCTCAACGGATTTACATGCTACAAGATCAACTAGATCCACAAATTAGAGGCGATCCCAACTAGATACCACTGATGATAGAACATTGATGTCATTAAATATGAAGTCAAAGAAGCACTTACATCAACACCATGTGCCTGCATATTAGATTCCTCAACATAAATTACTGATAGTTGGAAAATTTTGCATCACAAATATAATTGTGAGAACAAGCGTATGCAATGATAGAGGGGAATGCAGTAGGATTGACAACACTGTATTAAAATATGCTTGCCCTACAAATATAAGGCACTTGCTTATATTTAACACAATGGTAAATATAATTGGCCTCAATTTCCTCAATTTTACCTTTCTTCCCATAACTAAAAAGCGATCAACTGAATCTTGGTTAATCGGATGCATATGAGCATGACCATTAAGTTTTGTGGATTCATGACACCCATCAAAATGATTACCACTATCTTCTCCCAATATATTGGAGTTCCGCCTACCCATTTCTCTTTCACGAAGTCCAACAATACAAACAGATGCAGGTCTATCACCAGTCTCGTCATTCTTCGAAATTCGTTTAGAATAATTATGGGATGGCTCCTCAGAGGTGATGACAATATTGGCCTGCTGCCTGGACTTGCATACATTTTCCTTTGGAAGGAAGACCTCAGAGTGTAGATTGCCTCTTCTCCCAACAAAATGATCCTGACACCGACCATCCTTGATGCTTTCTCTTCTGAAATTGGCGTTTGAAGATGGTTGGCAGTCTCTTTCTTTGACATGAAAATCCTCAGGGGAACGATACCTGAGGCTTTCTCTGGGAACAGAAGTGGTGACATCAGTACAATACTGATCATATTCTATGTGCATTTCTTTCCATGAGCACCTCATGTTTCTTTGAACAACCCCAGTTTTTGGCCCAGAAGCTCCTAGAAAGTCCCCCCTGCCAGAAGCATAAGGTTCCTTATAAGAATAAAAAGGAAAAGGCCGATGCTTGATGTTCCTCCTGTCATTAACCTTATTCTCAATATAGCAGAGATTTTCTGAGCTATTCAGAGGACTATGACGTCTTCTATTGCCCCTTGAAGAGCTCTCGACTTCTCGTCTATCATGAGCTACATTCCAATCATATCCACAATCAAAATGATCATGGCCTCCACCACTACTTGGGAGAATTCGTCTATGCTTTCCTTCCACAAATCTGTCATGTAGTGGTGACAGAGAGTCTTGTCTGGTTCCACTCCTGAGATGCCAGCTTTCTCCTTTATACAAGAACTGAGTGCCTCTTTGGTCAGCTGCAGAGGAGTACTTCAGTGATAGGTTCTTTAACGCCACGCTATAACCCTGAAAATGATGTTTCCTCTGATTATGATACCTATCATATTCCTTAGGTTCATAATCAATCTGACTACTTCTCTTGTAAAGAAAATTTCGTCTTTCCCTAGCATTGTGACCTTCAGGGGGACCTGCTTTGTATCTATTATTTGGATTGTCCCACCAGTATTGGTCTTTCATGAATGGCTGGCCCATATGATGATCAGGCAAACGTTCACCTGAGTAAGTCAACATTCTTTCTGAGTGGCCTCGGTAAAGAATATCACTCTCAATATATTTGTGATCTATTATTGCTCTCTCTTTTTCATAGTTAACATGCCTGTTATAGAGATGCTTGGCATCAGTTGCATAAGAAGCATCCTCATCAGGTCGGTTCTTGAAATAGGGCCCATAATTAGATTTCTTGGGCTGATCAGAATACTCCCGCATGCTGTCTTTCCATCTCTCGCGGTATCCGCCATCTCTGGTACCTCCTCGTCTGACACCACGTCTTTCAGAGGGTTTGGGAGGACGATATTTCTGATCGGTTAATTCACAATCTAAGCTAGGTGAAGAGTGCCTTGAACGCTTAGGGCTCTTCCCAAAATATCTGCTACCAAGTGCAGCACTACGAGGAGAAGATGAGTAACCTTGACCACGCTCTCTCAAACTACTTTTAACTGGTTCAGGTTCTCGTGCTGATGACACTTTATTCGAGATGCACCTTGATTTTCTTCTATTTGTATCATCTGAAGCTTCGGAAATGCCATCTGAATCACATACAGAGACTTCACATGGGCTATCCTCCACAGAATCGGATATCTGCACACTTCCACACTTATCCAAATCCAAGGGCACAGGATAGCTTGCTGCTGTATGCCTGGAGATGTAATCAGATGTGGCAGAAAGTTATAAGAGTTTAGAACATATAATCATTTAGAATGAAACACAATATGTAATATAGAACAATAGTAAAATAAAATAACTATTCTCCTTCTCAAAATCCTCCTGTACCAAAACATATCTGTATAATCTACAATGTGAATATATACATAATAAATATTCTTCCTTCACATTTATCTCTGCATCTCACCCAACATATCCTTTAGCCAAGTGGTGATCACAAAACCAGATAAAGTGTGCCTTGAGTGTACTGTGTACAAATATTAACAATATCTAAAAACATCATAAAACAACAATTGAATATATCCCTAATGGTTGCAATACATATGATGCATCTCAACATTATCCGGATGAGCATATATAGAGTGACTCCTGATTGAAACATCAACGTAATGCAACAGCACCATTAGTGAGATTGGTTGTAGGGAAGACCTTTCTGGGGTAATCTTCTGTCCTCCATGTTTCCGTCCATAGTTAGGTTGGTTATCCTCACTACCTCTACTAATGAAGCGATTTCTGTCATCTTCGTCCCCTTTCCTGGATGTTCTCCGCACTTGTGCCATTTCGTGAACTCTCTTCATCTTAGAATTTGAGGAATCATACTGCAGTCGAAATCCAAGCAATATACTATAAGTATGACATAGAAAAAGGTGGAACTAATTTGATAACAACCAACAACTGTAGAGGAATCAAAAACACAATTGATGAGTTGATGACTAAACTAACAATCTCCAGCTCCAGTTTCAACTCTAGCCAACAAGGAGAAGCAAATTAAAGATCATATGTAACACATTCGAACACAGAGCAATCAACGACAATGGATTCTTATTCTTTCTCAGGCTTATCTAACGATCCTAAGCCTTAATCAGTAACTAAAACCCAAATAAACAACCACAACATAACCAACATTGAAATAGTCAACATAAATATAATCAGAACCTTTCTCTGGGACTGAGAGATGTAATCCCCAACATTCACACTCTTCTCCTTTCCAGATATTTCTTCATATCTCTTACGTTCACAGCTCTCACCAACTTTTCTCTCAACTCCACGACTAGCCAATCCGTCCTCACTCTCGCTCACACTCTCACTCGCACTCTCACCCTCACCCTCTACAGGCAAAGTTCTCAAATCACCACCACCACCCTTCACCCCCTCCTCACGTGAAGCATCACGCTCGACAGCTGCCTTCTGTTCTCCTCGCGGAGCATATGCAGAAATACGCCGGCTCCGCAAGGGCAACTGATACGTTCCTATATCTTATTATTTAGTAATCTTTGATTCACCAAATCTTTCTTGTTAGTTAGGGCTTAGTATTATATATAGGATAGATTGTTATTATTTTGAAGGAAATCAATCAATGAGAATTACGATATTTTTGCCCACAAATCACACGTCTACTTTCAACACTAGTTCGCCGCTGCCCGACGGAGGAGCCTCCGCGCACAGCCGCCTCTAGAACCCCCGCCGATCCTATCGCCGGACGCCGGGACTATCATTGAACTCCCAAAAAACCCTAGAAGACGCCTGCCCGACGGGAACGAATCCCGCGCACAGACGCTTTCTTGTTCCGCCGATCCATTCAAGGACGCCGGAGTCTTCTTTGTTTCGCACTAATCGCAGGTTCTCGGCAAGTTAAGAGGGGAGACTCTTAACATCTGGTGCTTTCATCGACGTACTCATGAATCGATTCAACAACAACGGCAAAACAGCCTGGAGCGGCCATCGCCCAGATACGTTCGCGAACGGAGCCTCGCGTCGTCTAAATTTCAACATCCGACATAACGAGGTGTTTCAACGGCAACCGATCGAGGATGATGAATTGGAGGGGCGTCCACACGGTGATTCTCATCATGATGATACCGTGAGTGGAAAATTAGATCGATTGCTAGATAAGATGGATAAATTTGATTTATGGAGGAATGAGGCGGATCGGCGATTTGAAAATTTGGATCCGTGTTTGTCACGCAAGACGGAACCCCCACTAGGGTTTGACGATGGTGATGACGGGGTGTGTGATGACGTAAGGAGAGGGAGATCAGGCGAGGGCGGATATCGCTCCAAGAACGCTGACTGGGGTTTTCGCGATACGGCGCTCGAAGACAGGGGCCGTCGCGGTGCTAGAGACGGAGGTGGTTCAGGTTGGGATTTCCACGGAAATCGGGGCGGACGCACTCAGTTTGGGGGCTATCCGCAACAATTCGACAAGCCTACTTCATGCTGGGATCCCCCTCGTCATTACAAAGCATCTGCAGCAGGGTTCGCCAAGAATCAAGTGACAATGAAGCCGCCGAGGTTCGGCGGCAGCGAGGCGACCAATTGGATCTCCAGGGTTCAATATTACTTTGATCATTTGATGATTCCCGATGCCCAGCGCCTTCCCTACGCGGTTATGTTGTTCGACCACCCGGCTTCGGAGTGGGTGTTTAATTATGGTGCAAATATTGAATGCGTCACGTGGCAAGAATTTTTGGAAGATGTGCGACGCAGTTTTGATAGGCAGAGAGATCGATATCGTCGCGAGGGGAGAATTCACATGGGTTCATGTTGGGACCCACCAAGATATCAACAACATCGTCAACCAATATGCGGCCATGATCAGCCACCACTGGGTACGCCTAGTCGTTGGGATCCGCCCGACAATCGTTGCCCGCAGACTTTGCAGCCTTCGAAGTCTGACCGACTGCTGAGTCACCGCACAGCTCCGTTGTCTGCCGTTGCCACGCACCCGCCTCAACAGTCCAGCAGGTTTATTGATTCGGGGAAGCAGCGTGGTCTGCCCAATATTCCCAGTCTCATGGTTTGTTCTCCTGACCCAGCACATCTAGCTGCAGTAAGTGATTACAACGAGAAGTGGCGTATTTATAGATTGAAGCATTCCTCCCTCCTCGCTGAGTTGAGTGCAACGTTTGAGGAAAATATAGATGACAGAATTCTAGTTGAGGATGTTCCCAACAACGCCTTTCACAACGGGGGCGCTACTCTTGATGTTGATGTTCCAATCGACGAGCCCCTAGAAGAGGTCGTCAAGACCGACAATACGCCGCGGTAAGTGCTCGTTGGGGCATATGATGAGAAGATTGATGATCTTAGTGTTCCAACACATAAGAAATTGGAGATGAGAGAAGCTACAGAGACTTTGCTAGAGAAAGAAAATAAAGCCGAAGCCCTTCGATCTAGTTTGGAGCCGAAAGAGAAAGATTTTAGTGTGTTGATGGAGAAGCCGAGCGAGAGAGAGAGCATGGAGAATCAGAGTTTTGTTAATGACATCCTGGCTGGATTGGATATGAAAATACTGGACAATCAAGAAGAAATGGATGAGAAGCGAAGGTTGTTTGAGGATGAGCTTGAATTAAACGCGGGAGAATTGGGTATGAATCATCGATCAACATCGCTCGACACCGATGCAAGGTTGATCCCTCCGTGCAATGACGCGCCATATTTGAGTGTTCTTGGAAGTGATAAAGGAAGACATTCAACTGTTCGATATGTGTTTGATCCCGGAGGAGACGCCCTGCTAAAGCTTTTGCCTTCAACTCTCGTGGTTGGTTTGTGGTTCCCACCTTGAGGACAAGGTGGATTCTAACCGGGGGGAGTTGATACGTTCCTATATCTTATTATTTAGTAATCTTTGATTCACCAAATCTTTCTTGTTAGTTAGGGCTTAGTATTATATATAGGATAGATTGTTATTATTTTGAAGGAAATCAATCAATGAGAATTACGATATTTTTGCCCACAAATCACACGTCTACTTTCAACACTAGTTCGCCGCTGCCCGACGGAGGAGCCTCCGCGCACAGCCGCCTCTAGAACCCCCGCCGATCCTATCACGGGACGCCGGGACTATCATTGAACTCCCAAAAAACCCTAGAAGACGCCTGCCCGACGGGAACGAATCCCGCGCACAGACGCTTTCTTGTTCCGCCGATCCATTCAAGGACGCCGGAGTCTTCTTTGTTTCGCATTAATCGCAGGTTCTCGGCAAGTTAAGAGGGGAGACTCTTAACAGCAACTCTGTCGATCGATGCAAAGCGCTGATTGCCGAGCTTGCCTGCACCTCGACGTCAGCATAAAGGTCGCTGAAGTCATCATCGTCCATCGCGAAAATGGAGGCGAATAGAATTGGGGAATGAGATGTTTTGATAAACCCTTTACTCTTAAAAATTTGGATTCCTAAAAGTCTAAAACCCTCTTTCACCTTCTCAAAAAGTTATTATACCTTTTAAAAAGTAGTAATAGATTTCGAAGGAAATAAAGTAAATTAGAAAAACAAACAAACATTTTCTATTAAAAAAGAAGTAAATGTAACTTCTCAAAATAAAAGAAGATATAATACTTCCTCAAATACCTTTTTTTTCTTTAGAACAAGAAATTTTATTAAAAAGAAATAAATATAATAGTTATTTCTCTTTATCTCTCCATTTAACTTCTCCCTCATAAATGCTCCAATAGCCTTCCATTTTGGGATAAAGAAAAAAATGGTGTTTTTTCTTTTTTATCTTTGTTTGTTTTTCGAAAAAGTGGACATTTCTTTTGTCCACTAACTTGGACTAGTTATCATTTACCATCTGAGATTTATAAATTTCAATTTAATTATTTTTGTATTATTTCAAATTTTTTTGGGTAAAAATAGGCTTAAAGCTATGAAGCTCTTCTTCTCCTCGTCATCTCTAGATGTGTTGTTGAATAGATGAGAGTGTTGTCGGAGCCTTTTCTCGAAGCTTGTTTTTGCACCAATTGACAGGATGTTTCTAGAGGATGCGGATACATTTATTATTTATATATCTTAGATATTTAGGAATGCATATCTTTTTCATATCTTTTGTCTTGCTCATTAAGTTAGTATCCACTATTATAAATAGTGGACATTGTTATTCATTTCATTTAATCAAGAAATATCAATTATCCTTCTATTTTATTTTACGCTTTTATTTCAATTCCGTATTGTTCTTGGAGCTGATCCAGGGGAAAGCCCGTGACGTCCACCTTTATCCTTCCGTCGCCGACAGCTCGTCATCGCCGGAATCTTGTTAAGGGAGTGCACCCTTAACAATTGGTGTTTTCATTGTCGTACTCATGGCTCGTTACACCACCGAGGATATCGTTTCTCTATGTGACCGGATGACGACTTTCTGTAATAGATTAAACTGTAATAGATTAAACATGAGATTGGACGCGATGGAAGAACTTGAGCAGCCCATATATCATCCCCCGCACCATCCAATCAGAGAGTTCGATCAACAGCCATCATATCCACATCCACAGGATGGGCGACTCCACCCACAACACCATCTCTACCAAGCTCGCCAGCCCACTTCCTGGGACCCGCCAAGGCTGCGCCATGAAATTGCGTATCAGCAACCATCGTCCTATGGGCCAGATTTGTACTCGCCACCACCGCCCTCTTGTTGGGACCCGCCAAGGTTGTGCACGCGGCAGGGATACTCACCATATGATCAGCCTTATCAACCGCCTCATCAGCCACACCACACCGCGCTCAGACAACCCACTTGCTGGGATCTGCGGCCTATCCGGTAACAACAACTCGGATTTTAGCTATACGATCAGCCCCAGGCTCAACAGACTTATTGTTGGGAACCACCACTAACAACAACCATCGCTGCAAACCAACCCCACCAAGACTACCAGCAGCCACCACCACTATCGCGATCAGATTGCCCGCCACGACAGCCAATTCTAGCACCGCCTTTTGAGCTGCCGCCACTGCCAGTGACAGCGCCACCTGATCTGCCTCAACAAGCTGCAGTTCCGAGCTCAATAAAGGAGTTAGAAACAAATATGTATGAATATGAAGAGAGAACCGAGATTCAAGTCCATGTTGATGAGCACAAGGCTGCATCAGAGACAACAAAGCATGAGCTTGAAGTAGGAATAGAAGATAGGAGAAGGTTGTTTACGAATGGGCTTGGAGTAGAATCTGAAGAATTGGTTCAGAAAGGAGGTGCTGAACTAGGTGCATTTGTTGGAGATGAAGTTGCATATGTCATTCCAAAAGGTTTGACGAAAATTGTCGTTCTCTATGTAGATTTGCATGTCGGTGATGTTGCAAGTATGAAACATCAATCAACATCGCTCGACGCTGATGCACGGTTGATCCCTCCGCGCATTGACACACATTGTTTGAGTATTCTTGAACGCGTTGACATGCTCCCCGTTGTAGCCCTGGAATAACATGACCACAATATTGTTTCGAAGTCTGTCGTGACTCGTATCCAACACGGTCCTCCATTGGTGATTTTGGAGGGATATGATGAAGGAAGATGCATATTTATTTGGTGTGCGTTTGATCCAGGAGGGGAGAGCTCGCCAAAGCTTATGTTCGCGTCGCTCTTCGTTGTGTCGTGGTTTCCACCTTGAGGACAAGGTGGATTTTAACCGCAGGGGAGTTGATACGTTTATTATTTATATATCTTTCATATCTTGCATTATTATTTAGTTGTATTCTTTAGTTAGATATTTAGGGATGCATATCTATTTCATATCTTTTGTCTTGCTCATTAAGTTAGTATCCACTATTATAAATAGTGGACATTGTTATTCATTTCATTCAATCAAGAAATATCAATTATCCTTCTATTTTATTTTCACGCTTTTATTTCAATTCCGTATTGTTCTTGGAGCTGATCGCGGGGAAAGCCCGTGACGTCCACTTTTATCCTTCCGTCGTCGACCGCTCGTCATCGCCGGAATCTTGTTAAGGGAGTGCACCCTTAACAAATGCACAGTTGCTAACTTTTGATTTTTGGATAATCCCGCTCGATCCTAAATCAATTGAGTTTTAAATCAACTCCCTATTGAACTTTGGCTGAAATGGAGCATAACCTTAGATTAGGCCTATAAACGACGTAACTTTTCCCCCCCAATTCAAATCAATCAAACCCAATCTTTAACCACAACAATGGCGAGGAATTGACTACCAGTCCTTATACGGCACCGGATACGGGCACGACCACCATTGTGTCCCTCGAAACTTCGTCATCTTCCTGCTCCAACCAGCAGTCGCAAATTAGGGATTCGCTAGTGTTGAAATTAAAGCTTCCGAATAAATACGGTGGCATGGAAGGAACTATAGACAACGAGTTTATGAATAAAAAGAGCTCCCAAAAATGTTGCATTTTTCACAAGGATAAGCCTTTTGACGAGGACGGTTCTGACAACCAGTGTGATCACGATCATGACTGTGGTAGTGGACGGGATATTGAGGTTAAGGGCGACAACAATCGTGATTGTACCTTTGCGAGTCGGTGATTGATCGATCGGTTGATTATTCTATAAGTGATTAATTTGTTTGTTGAATAGTGATTATGTTGGAAATGTTGTAAAATCTAAAAAAAATTGAATTAAGTTTATAATTTTGATTTCTGTTTATTGGTTATTTAAAAATATTTGGCTAATATGGAGAAGAAGAGAAAAAAAGAGTGAAAAAGATAAGGAGGAAAGAGATAAATTTATTGTTTTAATGAAAACGAGAGAGTAAATTGTTTGAATTGACCTTCACGGCTTTAAGGATATTTTCGCAGATAAAAAATTAAAAACAATGAAAAAGTAGTTTAAATGTTATTAATTCGAAGTTTATGGAGCTCGGATGATATTTTGTATTCGTTTTCTTTTTTATATTTCATACTTTACCGATTACTATAAACTAAAATCAATACATTCAGTAATCTAAAATGTCAATTGGGATTCGACTACGATGATGCATGTCATTTCAATTTTCTAAAAGTCGAATTAATTCTTGCTATAATTTAAAGACATGAGAATGAAATAAACTTTTTTCTCAAAGTATATTGAGTGCATCGAAGTATTTATATTGTGACTGCTCGTATTAGCAAATTCAAGTTAAATTTTATCTCGAAACCATTTTTAACTGAAGAAGTGTGGAAGAGGAAAATAGGTGATTTGGGGCGAATAATTAGGTGGGCATTTACTGATAAGTACTAAATCTAAATTAATTTTCTGATTCTTCTCCCACAAGCCTGAGTAAATTTGACCAATATTTAACTTGAAGCATTTATTAATCACTTTTTTCTTAACTCTTTAAAACTTTACTAGTAGTATTATATTGCGAGGAATTAATTTCTGTTCGATGACAATAATATGCAAATTTTGTAGGAGTATACCGGACATTTGTTTTTTATTCTCTTCGTCCTTACAAATAAATCATAATTTGTCATTTGAAATGTTCTTTAAAAATAAATTAATTTTATTTAAAGAATTTTATTTTTCTAATGAGATAGAGTTACATTTTCCACTAACATTGCTCCAATCGTTTTTTTATTTCTATCGTTCTTTACTTTATTAATTGTGCATTAAAATCCATTTAGTTTAAATGTTGTTTATTTTTTAGGGATTGAGGGAGTATTAAAAATTAAGTCTCTTGTCTCAAAAAAATTACTCACAAAAAGTAATTAAACAACAAATTTCTATAGATAAACTAGAAGTGAACGAACGTACAATTTTTTCACCCTTTTTTAAATGTGAACATTAATAGACTTATTTTCCAGAAGTTGTTGGAAGACGATTAAATCCATATTTTGGCACACCATTTTTCATCTTTATGAAAAATACAGTAACAGTAAGTGTCAACATCACACCTCCAAAAATAACTGAACCTGTCAGAAAATTAACAGCCATAATTAATTAAGTACTAGTTAGGTCACATTTTGCACGTATAGTTGGAATTTAAGTATACTCCATTTTGCACATTTTGCACTAGCTATAGCTGATTTTCTGATAAAAGCTAACACGTATAGTTGGAATTTAAGTACTCCATATTCTACTAATTATTTAGCAATAATTATACCATTGCATATGTACTCCTATATCGTTTCTAATCTATAACAGTTTTTATTAATAATGTCTAGTAATTTTATTTTTATAGGGTTATGTCTCGTAATGTTGGAATCTCAGCCTCCTGACTATTTAATACTGCATTTACCGAAGGATTTATATTACTTACCAATTGCCACATAATTAAGTTGGGATGTCTTCGACTGCGACATTTCACCTGCAAATTTACAATAAATAAGTACACTAACTATAATGAAAGTGGTGATACTTATTTGTAATATTACATATACTTATTACTCATGCGTTTGATTTTACCATATTAATTTTAATTTTAATTAATTATAGAATAATAGGATAAATTACTACTCCACTTTATAATCAAATTTAAAAAAATATAACTTAAATGACAATTATTCATTCTTAAAAAATACAGGACGAAATATATTTACAGAATAAAATGATGAGAGAATTTACCAGACACGTGGCACGAAAGCGAACTATGTCGTCCATCACTGCAAAAGCAAACAAAATTCCGATCATCACCACCGTTAGAACTACCACAAAATCCCCCACTCTCCTCACACACTTTGCACGATCCATCAACCAATTCCCACGCCAATTTAAACGCTAATTCCACCGCATTCCCTGATCCACTCCGAAGATCATCCACCGCGCTCTCGATCACCGGCGCAACAACACTGGACTCACAGTGGCTCATCCACTCCGATTCTGGCTCCGAACCTTCCAGAAATGCGTACGAATGCTTCGCGCCGCGCTGCAGGCACTTAATTCCGGCAGCCGACGGCGGATACACGGTGCAATTGTAGTGGAAACGGACCAATTTGTTGCCGGTGTTGTAGCTGAGGGGAGAGTAATCGGAGTGATCTAGCGCGACGGCGCGGGCGGCGATCGGGCATGATTCGCCGCCGTAGGTGACGGTGATTGAGTTATCGGTGGTGTTGAGGCTTTGTACGGCGTAGGGATTGTTGGAGATGTGGAGAATTGGTTGGTTTTTAGCGCATGAGATGGCGAGATTTGGGTAGCCGCAGGAGTGTGGGAGGTGGATTTGGGGGTGGAATGGGTAGCTGAGGGTGAGGCCGTTGCCGCAGTCGAAGGGGGCGCACGACGGCGGCGGCGGAGAATTGACCGAATTGACATTCGTTGATACGAAGAGGAAGGTGGTGATGAGGGGTAGAAGTGGAAGAAGGCGAGCTTTTGGCGCCATAGATGAAAACACTGTATCCCAATAATTAGTGAGGTTTTGTGCTAATACTCACGCGGGATTGTTCATTAGGCAATTGAACCACCCAATATTTATTTAATTAATTTATTAATAATGTATGTATGTTATTTGAAAAATGAATGTATGATCAATCAATTGGGAATTACTATATTTTTTTTTCCAAAAAAGATTCACCCAGCACTATTATTCCAGAGATATATTACGTGCTAAATTGACTTTCTTTATCGACGATTGTATATTTGTATATCTCAAGTTTTACTTTTTGTTTGTCATGACTTGGATAGAGAAAAATTAGTAAAACATGAGAAATGAGAGATTAAGTAGATAAAATAGGAGAAAGAAAGAGAGAGAGTAAAAAATGGGTGAGAAAAAATGAATAAAGTATGAAAGAAAGTTTTTATTTTTTAAATAAGACTATTTTTTATAAACCCCTAAAATGATAAAATGAGACTTTTTTATGAAAATGGGGCGTATATACTAATAAAAGTGCAGCATTATTAACTAACAAACTTGTATAAAATTTAAAATTTTCAATCATTATTGTCATCTATGGTCTATGTACACCAAATACAGATGTGCATTATAGAAATATAGAATCATGATAATTATTCAATCATAAATTAAGTTATTCTAAATTTTGGAACAGTCCGAATCTATAGTACTCTATGCTTTAATTTTACTACTATTGCAATAGTCACATCTAAATAAGTCAACGAAGTAAGTAGAGTGATATGACGATGATAATTGATAGAAACATTTCCATGCGCATTTTAGACTTATGCCAGGTTTGGTGACCCAAACCTAATTTTCAAACATTTTAATAGTAGTGGAGTATGACATTTGCCCCAATAATTTTCGTCACTACTTAGTTTATCTATATTCCAATTAAACTTATTTTTAAATCCCATTATCATTCTATATTTTTAGAAATTTAATAAATATAAGCAAGAATTGAAAAAAATGTCAATTAATAACTTCGGTTTCCAGTATAGTACCATTTTGATAAAAGCAAGTGGGGATAAATATTAAATATACAGTACAGATCGCTAAATTTGACACGTATTATTTTTAAATGAGTGACAAATTCGATTTCATTAGAACAGAAGTCCCCATTTGTGATATTCAATAAACATAAAAATTGAAATAAAATATTTTCCAGTTCATGAATATCTATTTAATCTCTGTCGAACGCATTAATAATCGTTGAAAGTTCAGCCTGTGTTACGAGGCAATTAAGTTGGGGGCATGGGCAAGAGCAATTACTTTTCGAATATGCATGCAATTTATATCCCAGCTAACAATCACCAAAAACTGTCCCTACTAATAAATCATAATCTTTCGCTGCAAAATCTTTCATATTTTGGTCATTCCAAAAGATACGGTAATTTTTATAAGCAAATTTCGTAAATAATTTGGAAATATTGATACGATGAGATTTTGATTTGTTGATATGCATATAAGAGCATCCGCAATTGCGCCCGTTTCGGCGGACGTCCGACCGGCGTTCCGGACGTCCGTCAATGTGCAAAGGTGACGTGGATACGGACGTCCGCTACGGACACCGGAGTTCCGCGGCGTTCCCGGGACGTCCGTGGCGACGTCTTTGCAGACGTCCGTCATTGCGGTTGACCACACGGACGTCCGCGCGGACGTCTTGATTATTTTATTTTATTTTTTCGAAAATTCTATAATTACGGCTCGTTGAATTTCATTTCATTCGCCCCACTTGTATTAACGAGTATCTCTCTCTAAATACTTTTCTTTCGAAGATAAATGGAGCACCACGATAGTGATTCCCCCGCCGCGAGCGAGTCACGGGGACCGATCTTTCCCGTTGGCGGAAGTACCCCAATGTCCGCCACGATGTCCGGAATGGCGGGGATGATGCCCCAACCCCAAATGACGGCGGGGATGATGCCCGGGTACTACAACATGTACCCGACTTGGTATGGGATGATGCCCCAAATGCCCGGGGTGAGTGTCGGAATGACCCCAATGCCGGGGATGATGCCCGGAATGCCGGGGATGCAGGGGATGATGCCCGGAATGCCGGGGATGATGCCGCCCCAGATGCCCGGGATGATGATGTCGGGGTTAATGCAGGGCTCGCCTGTCGCTGCGGGGGGAGTATGCGGGGGGTCCCCCAATCACCGGTGGACAATGTGTATCGCCCCTATATGGATTTACTGTCGACGGAAAACCCCCAAGTACTCATTTCGAGACTCAGTTCACTGGCATCGAGACGTTCTCGATGGAGGAGTTGGGGCTATCTCTGATCCGAGATTCTCCCACAAACGCACCAACGGCGACAAGGAGGAGGGGGAGGACATGGAGAGAGAGGGGCAGGGGACGGGGCACTACCTCGCCTGCTGCGGGGTACGATGGTGAGGCTGTGGCCGCTGAGGTGGGAGAGGGATCCAACGGGAAAAAGAGGACCGTCTGGAGCACAGAGGAGTGCATCGCGCTTGCGAAGGCGTGGATCAGTATAGTGGAGGATCCATATATTGGGCTAACCAGCATATCGACAGGATGTGGTGGCGCATTAGCCAAAGCTACCTCCAATTCAAACCGCCAGGGGGGAAGCCTCCCAACGGAGAGCAATGCCGGAAACAGTGGGAACGGCTGAAGAGACAGCTCAGCCGATTCGTCGGCATTTACACAAACAACCTCCGCTCGGCAACCAGCGCCATGTCTGCCGAGGATGTGAAGCTTCTGTCTCACCATCAGCTCATAGACGTTGAGGCGGGCTTCGGGGAATTCAAATATTGGGAGGTGTATCTTGTGGTGCAGTCTTCGGCCAAGTTTACTGCGGGTAGGGATGTCAATCGGGCCAACCTGTTCGGGTTCGGGCCAACCCGTTTGGGTTTTCGGGCCATTCGGGTACGGGGTATTCGAGTTATGATTTTTTCGGGTTATAAAAGTTCGACCCTAACCCTTCGGGTTTCGGGCTAACCCACCGGATTATTCGGGCCAATGCGTATTTTTAATTCTTTTAATATTTTCAAAAAAATAATAGGTATTTTAAATTTTCTTCAATTATATACATATTTTTAATTAATCATTCAATAATGAAATATGTATTTTTAATTTTCTTTAATATTTTTAATAAAGATTAAGTTATTTAAATTTAAATAACTTATTCATTACATAATTATTTACAAAATATCTATCAATAGTATGTTTATGTTTATGTATTTAAAACATAAATCAACACTTTGTTTCAAAATTCAAACATAAATCAATTCGTAGAAAATTGAATAAAATTTTCATAACGTGAGAGGTGCATCATAGATGTAACAAAAATATTTTGAATTGTTAAAGAGTGAATTATCAAGATGCTAGCTAATTGGAGTAACTCTAAGTTTTCTTGAATTATGATTGGTCAAATTTAATATATTTTAGCTGTAAATAAGTCAAATAATAATTTATCTTTTTTTTAAGAATCATCAAAGTACGCATAATTCAATGACGAAGTGGCGTCAAAACACTTTGCACTATTATATTAGAAATATACTAAATGAAAGCTTTTATATACGAGTATTTATGAATCCATAAACCACATAGTGATTTTTTTCGTGATCTTATATAGTCGGTTGACGTATTTGGATTTTGCATGATTTTAGAGGGTTGTCTTGGATGATTTTGATTATATTTCTATATTTTGGTATATTTACATGTTTGTTGAGAAATGATAGAAAATGGATTAGAAAATGTACACAAAATATGTGGATGTGCAGCAGCCTTGTTTGAGTCAATGTTTCTCGCGATTTTGAAGTTTGATAAACCTCTAATGCATATCATTTTCTTCGTCTTCGAAAGAGCTTCGCGTGGATATATTGCACGCCTCAATCGGAGCTTTGTAGAGAAAGTTATGACCGTTACAAAAACTGCTCGCTGTGCAGAAGCCTTCAACCCGCCGGGCCTACCCGTAACCCGAACGGGTCAGCCCGAATGGCCCGATTTTAAATTCGGGCTGCGAAATTACAACCCTAACCCTGTATTTTTATCGGGTTATTCGGGCCGGCCCGCGGGTTCCGGGTTGCATTGACATCCCTAACTGCGGGTGTTGATCTGGTTGGCCGAAGCGGACGAAGATCAGCGCCTCCGGGGAGTACAGTAGCAGTGCTGGTTCCCACGAACTCCCCCCCAACGAGGTAGAGTTCCCGACACCTTCATCGTCGGCCCGCCGCCGTCGCCCGGTGAGGCAAAAGTCCGCGGCGCTGATGGCGAGTGAAAGCGCCAGCGGATCCGCCGAGGCCCAATCGGCAGCTCCTACCCAAAAACGATCCTGAGCTCCCCTCACTCGTCCGCGTCGCGCAACATGAAACCCTATTACTTGCAATGGTTGAATGGCGGACATCGACCGATCGCCACGTTACAGGTCGTCGCTGAAGGATATCATCAACAGTATGCGGCGCGATTTGGGGTTGGGAGACATGGCGGAGAGTGGCGACGAGGGGACTACCGGTGGGGACGACGAGGGTACTGGCGGCGGGGAATCCGAGGAGTGAGAAGGTGGTTTTTTTTAACTATGTAATTTTTTTTAATAATTATGTATGTTTTTTTGTACCATGTATGTTTTTTTTTTAAATAAAGTGGTTGCAATTTCTCCGTATTTGTATTGAAATTTTAACTCCGTAAATTATTTAATTTGGTGAATTTGTGAATTTTTATTTTTGTGGGAAGTCTGTTGTGATGTCCTTGGGGATGTCCGCCACTGTGCAGTGGGATGTCCTTATGACGTGACAGTGCAGTGAGAAGTCCTTATGACGTGGTAGAAGGTGTTTTTAGGATGTCCGCGGGGATGTCCGCCGCGACATCCGCACCACTGAGGACCCTCTAAAGGAATCAGTTTAGGACATGTTATTGTAGTTTGTAGGTTATATATTTTGGACATGATTCTTTTGTATCAGCATATCGGTTTATTTTCGTGATGAACACATTTTTTTATTGTTTGAAATATTGAATTAGGAACCACGAAATGTTTGATATTGATTGTCGTCTACACATTGTGAAAGAGAAATTGAATCGATTGGGACATGATACTATGAGCTATAATGTTAAACGTGCTTCTTTTCATTCTATATGTATGAACTTGCTAGTACTCATGATTTTTATTTTTTCACACATCATTTTATTTTTATTTACTAGGCTTGGCTTCGTTACTACTATTTTAACACATACCTTTAGTTTAACTAGCTGATAAATGGTTGTCCAGAGCCTTTGTCCTAGCTGCAATGAGCTTAGACATTATTGTAAGAGGTGCTTTCTAGCCATCTTGACATCAAATGTAATTTCCTCCTTTCTGTAGGAGTTTATTTGTAATTTCCTCATTCTTAATATAAGAATTTCTTTAATAAATAAAAAAACTAGCTGATAAATGGTTGGTAAGTCCATAATCAACGTATTTTTTAAGGGTATATTTTCAAAAAAATGAAATTTGATCAAAATTTTCCTATCTACAATTTTGAAAATCGGCTAGAAAAAATCGTGAAACTTGTTTTGTTATTTTTTCTCTCATGTAGAGATCACCATTTATGAATTAAATGATATCATTTGGTTGAAATATATTAACAATATATTATATGTTGTCGACTATATTTTTTCCAAATCATTAGATAACTAATAATAAAGTTAAATTTTATGATTTTTCTCACCATTTTTGAGGCGCGGCCTGCGAGATAGACTAAAAATTGATCAAATTTCATAATTTTTTACAATTTATCCTTTTCATTTTTCACATGTGTACACTACTCTCAATGTGTCAAACTAAGGGAGACGTTTCATTTTCACACGTGTATTGAATAAATAGTTATAGTGGACAAAAAGTAAAGTAATAAAAAGAATAATTTAAAAGTAAGTTTACTTATCTATATTATTTTATCTCTTACTTTACTTTTTCTCAAACTTAAATTATTTTTTATTACTAATTTCTTAACTGGAACAGACGGAGTATTATTATTGAAATAATAGAATACAAGTGAGACATAAAAAAAATATCGGGCACAGAGATCTTTAAACATTTATCAGGTAGTTTTGGCACTCTAGCATGGTTATTTCTTGTTGTCGTATGCAATATGATCATTAATTTTGAGCTGAAGGTGTGAACATAATATTCTTGGAGTGGCTAATTGAACAGTAATTTTTTAGACCGAAGACGTGAAGTATTTAAATTGAAAAAAATGCAACATCCGAAAACCAAAATGGAAAATTTGACTTTCATATCGTTACATAACTAGGAGAATTAACTAATAATAACCCAGCCAAAACGTGGGCCGTTAGATTAGCTTCCTCAAATTATTGATAAATGTAGCTTGGATTTCGAATAATGAAATGTGCCTTTCTACTATTAAAAAAAGAAAAATTAGAAAATAAAAATGTGTGATGCGTGCAGCAACACGTTGGTATATCTAAGATCTTAAATCCACCAGTATTGGTCTTAAATAAAACAGTGAATAAAAGTACAAAATATTTGGGAACATTAGGACATAAAGATTAACACATGTATTAATTACAGGATTATATGTAGTTGCGGATCATTAAATGCATTTGAAACTCTATTCAATGACTGACAGAAGGATATGTGTATCATTTCACATTGCTGGTTTACATCTCATACATTTAAACCTTTTATAATAATGCCATTCTTTAAAAAAAACTTTCAAATTATACACGCTATTTTGTTTTAATGTTAAAAAATAACTAACGAGCTCAATGATTTTGATCAAAAAATGGAAAGCGCGTTATATAATCTGAAAAATGTTAAAAACGTCGTGGCAATTTTTGATAATTTTGATATACATACTAAATCCAATCGTGAAACCGAAGCTTCAATGATAGTAAAATGCAATTAAATTAGTTACTTTCCCTCCAAGATTTGGAACACAATCCTATAAAAAAAAATTGAAGACCGTAATACTTTATTAGTCAATTATTGCTAGGTTTTAGTATAGGCTTTACAATATATTAGCAGTATATACTAATAAAATATTAGAAACTCAGCTGCATTATGTCTCACTTTGAACCCATCTTCCTATGCAATCTCGATTAAAGTAAATATTGTGCAACAAAAACACAGTTCCACACATTACACGCGGCAGAAGAGTCCCTATAAATTTTCTATCTTTTCCCATTGTGCATTAAATATTTGTGTGTTTCTCTATCATCTTTTTATGATCAACTAATGGTACTGGACCTTTTTTTGTCTCCCTCTCCACTCGCTTATTCATAAACGCTTCGAAAAAGATATCAAATCCAATATCCTCTTGTGTGTGTGTTTCTAGTTTCTACTTATGACAGATTAGAAATTCAAGAATCATTGAATCATCATCATGAATACTACTCTCCACATTTTCCTCTACTTCATGATGTTCACCATTTTGTTCCTCAATCTTGGCCTCCAATCAGGTAATTGTTAATGTATTCATTGCTATCATTTTCTTGTTTGAGGGACAAACCGTCAATTTTGGAAGATTAATTTCTCATCCTCAACCTCTTTCAGACATGAATCTATCTCTCAATTCAGACATGATCTCACATGATTCTTGCTCAACTCTGTGTCAGGAAATTTCTTGCACTTCAATGGTGATGCAAACACAACAACTCTTTCCAATCTCAAACCACAACAAGCTCACTTCAAACATAGGAAACTCATGCTACATGGTACACACACACACACACTCTCTCTCTCTCCTCTTTCTCTCTTAATTATGAATCTTGATGTTTAATTTGTTCAATTTTGTGGTAAAAGGGGAGTGCTCAAAATGGGACATAAGCATCTCACAAAGCAGGTATCCAACATCAGGAATCCCAGAATTCATAGTGCAGATTGTGAATACGTGTGTGACTGGGTGTGCACCTTCCAACATTCATGTGAGGTGTGGGTGGTTTGCTTCGACAAGAATGGTGAATCCTAGGACTTTCAAAAGGCTGTCTTATGATGACTGTTTTGTTAATGGAGGCCTCCCATTGAAGAGCAGCCAGAGCATTAGGTTCACATATGCAAATTCTTTCATGTATCCTCTCGAGTTTAAGTCTGCCAGCTTCTGCTGAAAAATCCAGAGAGAGAAAGGGGTTTTGGGAATTAATTGGATGCAAATTTAAGAAGGGTATATGCTACATACTAAATGAAACATGATTTGTTCAAGAATCTGATGAAGATATCATAGATTCCTGTATAAATCTTGTCAATTTGCATGTGGGGAATGTGTAATTAGATTGGATTAATTAGATTTTTTGTGATAGATTTTTACTATATAAGTATATTCTCTCGTTCTTACTTAATTCTTAGTAGACTTTTGGGTCCATGAGTTAGTTCACTGTTATTGACAGTTCAAATCTCTAATTACAAGTGTAATTAATAGTATGGTATTATTTAATTAATCTTGGAAGTGTTCATCCTCTTTATATTTGTCTAATTATTATTCCTATAACTTAAATTAATTAAATCACAGATATGTACTCATTTAATATTTATAGCATTGAAGTCTTGTGATAATATTCATGTAACCAATGGACATGAAATTGAATCGAAAATAAAGAGCTGTGACACTTAGGGGTGGGTCGGTACGGTATACCGTACCGACCGTGCCATACCGCATACCATACCGGAAATTACGGTATGACAAAATTTCATACCGATACCATACCGAATTTTCGGTATACCGGAATTCCGATATACCGAAAATTCGGTATGATAATTTTTTATACCGTTACCATACCGTTATTGCGGTATACCGTTAAAGAGTTGTAATCAATGAACATAAAGTTAAACTTTGCAGGAAGATAATGCTTGGACATCAATGCACATATAAATATGCATACCTTATCAGAAGCTAAAAGATTAACTACATAAAGCTTCAAGCTTTCCTTATTGATATTTAATATTTGCAAAACACCAAAATTAATCGTCCACTGAGGTTAATGTTCAAGTTAGTTCACATTTTCCAATTGAAATTTGAAACTAACTGGTAATTGAGATAATAACACACAGTTAATTAAGAAGTCACCTTCAAATTCTTGATCTCACCCCTCTCCAAATCAAAAGAAATTTCCTTCCCCTTTCTGTTTTGTAAGCTTGTGTAAGAATGTAAGACGACGACCCCGACCTCGTGGTGGCGCTGCGGAGCGGAGCTGAGGCTGCGACCCAGGCGGCGAAGATGTGGTGACACCGTGGAGGTTTGATGATTCACGGGTAAGTTTGAGAATTGAGGCGGCGGCTGCGTTTGGAGTTTAGAAAGTAGGGTTTGTCCATTTATTCTATTTTGAATAATAGAGAAGTTAAAGTACATAAAAAGAGATACCATATATCTCCAATTCCACCTAGATACATAATTATGGAAGCAATTTAAATATAACCACACTTTTAAATAATATGGAAGGTTTATGCACATTCCATATAACAGATGCACTATATTTAAACATTTAATAGTATATAATTGGGGATCGCAATCATTTTTATTATTATACCAGTAGTTTTAGTTTTAAAAATTTGTTAATTTAAAGCTTTATCATGCAACAATCATCTGTCGTATTTTAGTTTATAAAGTTTTTCATGCTATATTGAAAATAGTTACTAATATAATAAAATTAATTTTTAGATAATCTTATTATTATCATTATCATTATTATTATTATTAATTCTTTTTATAATTTAATAATGTATAACCTGGGTATAATATTCATAAAATTACTATGCAATGAAAAAATAAAACAAGAGCTACACTATATAATTATTAATATACTTAGTTTAATCTATACGTATATAATCTTTCATATTGTTATTTTAATTTATAGTTTCAACTAACAAAACTGAAGTTATTCTTACACTTTTATTTGTCTAGATTATTTTTGCATATATATTGTATATATTTGAGAAAACCAATAATTTGCGTGTGAGATGATCGAAAATAATTGCAAAATATGATTACAAATTAAAATATACAAGTATTAAATATTTTTATACTACTCCTATACATGGAATGTACATAAACTATTCATATAATTTAATTGTGTGTGGTTATATAGATTGTTCCAATAGTTTATACATCTAATTGGAATTAGGGATATATGTATTTCCATTTGTCACAATTTTATTGATATGGCATACCAAGTAGGATTGCCAAGTTGGTATTCCTTGACCATGGAATTTTTTGTCAAGATAAAGATATGTGGATCAAATATTTAGGGATAATTAAATTTTTTTTATGTCGATCTACTTCAATATAAATCCAAATTGAAATTTAAATAGGACCTTTTATTTCATTATAATTAGCTAAACAAAACTGAAGTTATTCTTAAACTTTTATTTGTCTAGATTATTTTTGCATATATATTGTATATATTTGAGAAAACCAATAATTTGCGTGTGAGATGATCGAAAATAATTGCAAAATATGATTACAAATTAAAATATACAAGTATTAAATATTTTTATACTACTCCTATACATGGAATGTACATAAACTATTCATATAATTTAATTGTGTGTGGTTATATAGATTGTTCCAATAGTTTATTCATCCTTCAATTTAAGTAGTAGTATATAAAATACGATAACATACAATGAATTAAACACTAATTAAACGATTTGATTCATTTTCAGCTGCACATATTTTTAATTGAAATTTTATGAAATGGGACGAAGAATAAAACAATTTTTAATTACTTTGTATATTTGGAATATGACATTACACAAAGAATCATATACTAAATGGTGTGAGTTAATACAAATTCTTTCAAATGTGCTTTGTTGAAACATATTCTCGAATCCCGATATCGTATTTCCAATCTTCTTTCGGTGTTATGTGTTATTGTGTTTATTATATTTAATAGGATGAGTTGATAAAAAAATAATTGTGAATTTGTTTGAATAAATTATCATTTGAATGTTTAATTTTATTGTATTAATCAATGTATTAATTTTTTAAATATAATATATATATATATAAATGTAATATATATATTACAACATATTTAATATTAATATATATATATATATAATAATCTATCGGTATACCGGTATACCGCGGTATACCAAATATTCGGTATATACCGCAGATTCGGTATACCGCAGTATACCGGTATACCGTGGATTCGGTATACCGCGGTATAGCAAAATTGATACCGTTACCGTACCGAAACACTACGGTACGGTATCATACCGTACCAGAAACTGCGGTATACCGAAAAATTGGTATTTTCGGTATTTTTCCGGTACGGTAAGTCCGGTATTTCGGTATTTCGATATAATTTCCCACCCCTAGTGACACTTAATAGTGTGATAGCAGCTCCAGTGAGTCATGCCCCGCATTAAATTTTTCGATGATCATATAAAAAAAGTTGAGGTAATTAATTTTCATCAGATTAATAAACGATGATAATCTTTATAAATCATAACCAAATCCAACACCTGCACTAATTAACGATTGATTCTTCCATCATTGTCCAATAATAACGGAGCCTCGTGATTCCTTGCTATATTGGTCCAGTGAATTAAATCACACAATATTTTAGGCAATTTCGATTCTAGTAACTTCTAATTCAGTGAAATTGTGAAGTCGACCAATTTGTGACAGAATGCTACATATCTAAAAAGAGAAAATTTAATAACAAGGGGTGAAAATGTAGTAGTAGTAGTACAATATATGACTGAATGCGTTAGAGCTTCATTTTCATTACATAACTCCAACTGCAGAAAAAGCCAATTGCCATTTCTCTCCTCTTTGGAAGTCTAATAATATAGGAGTAGTAATCATTTTCATTTTAAGAGGTGCAATGTGGATTATGATTTATGCTCAATTTCGTGAGAGTTCATCAAAAAAACAAGTTTAGTCAATTTAACTTATTTTCACAATCTTATTGATACTAATCAATTTACAATACAACTACATTAGTTTCAACATATACATTTTATTTCATTATCGTTTATTTTCTCTCTCTAACTTACTATTCTTTCTCAAACTTATAGTTTAGTATCTAAACATTTGAAATTTTATAAACTCATTATATATTATTTACTAAGTTTTTTGAAACTTTCTTAAAAATTTACCAGAAAATAAGTTTTGCCAAATACACTTCATTGTATGTGAAGTTCTGCCAAACATTAGATGCACCAAAGAAATCTGTCTCTTTCTTGGGTAGTGAGATTGATGTGAACAACACAATATATAAGTGAATAGTAGATTGGGGACCTAGGAAATTCTACAATTAAAGATTGCCCAAGGCCATAAACTTTGTTCAATCATATAAAACCATTTTTGCTAATAATTTGGTAGAGATTGGCATCTTAAAAACTAACAATATTTGAATTTGTTCGATACAACTAAATTTATAAGCTAATCTGTGGTCCGAAGAAGATAGCAGAATTGTTTACGGAAGTTTTTGTGGGCCGAATTGAGATGGACTACTCGTGTGGACACATTTTTGTTTAACAAATATTTTGATGGTAGAATTTGTTTATATAAATTCTATAAAATTATTGTTAATATAAATTACCAAAGTGCAAGCATGATATACGCTATACTTTAATTATAAGGCCATCCGCAACGCGTCTCGTTGCTGTCTCTATCTCGTCACGGAGAGACGAGACGGCGTTGCAGCCCTCCATCTCGGTCTCGTCTCGGCGGGCGTCTCGTCCCGAAGGGTGGGCTGGCGAGACGTCTCGCCACGCGCCCGCGCCACGTGGCGCGCGCTGGCGCTAGGCGTGACGCCCACTCGCCGGCCCGCGAGTGGGCGTCGTCACGCTGAAACAATAAATCATTTTTTTAAAAAATTTGATTTTAATAAAAAAAAATTAAAACGGTAATGTTACTTTTTTTACCGTTCAACGATATTTTTAATTTTTAATTTTTAATTTTTTTTACTCTATAAATACTCATCTTTCATCCTCATTATACACACAAACACACATCTATTCTTCTCAAATCATCTCTCTTTCCTCTCCAATTTTCATCTCAAAATGTCCGGCGACGGAAACTCTGGCGGCTCCGGCGGCTATGACTTGAACACGTTTGGCGACTGGGGGGCAAGTACAATGTCTTGGGTGGTTCCGGTTCGTCGACGTCGGGCACCCAAGGCTCGTCGACGCCGGCGGCGTACCAACCACCCCATTTTGATGTGGATGCATACGCTCGTCCCTCCGCCCCGAGGTATTCGCAGGAATTATCTCAAATTAGGGAGAATTTTCTGGATGAACCCACCCCGGAAGGAGCACGAGGCGGTGGAAGCTACGGGGGTCGCGCATTCGACATCGTGGAGGAAGAGGAGGAGGAGAACGCGGAGGAGGAGGATATCGACCGTCATCCATACAACCGCAAGGAGACGATGACTCTGTCAACGCTCGGGTCAGCGTCTCGTACGATCCCATCGTCGGGAATCAATAAACCCGCAAGTGTTTTTGGGAAAAGGTCACTGACGCCTACTACGAGAACAAGCCGAAGGGGGGCCGCCGCCGCACCATGAAGATGCTCCGCAGTCATTTTGACCGAGTCGACAGAGATGTCAAAATTTTTTGCGGAATCTACAAGAATGAAGCGGCGAATTACCAAAGCGGAGCCAGACAACCAGTGGAGTCGACATTCTGAGAGCGGCTTTGCGATTCTTTTTTTTACGACAACTGCAAAAAATTCAAACATGTCGATGTTTGAGAGGCGGTCAGAGACGTTGAAAGGTGGGCTGGCGGTGTCCAGTCCAGCACGGGTTCTAGCTCGAAACGCACGAAGCACACGGCAGGTGGCCAATACTCGTCTAGTGAGGGCGGGTCAGGCAACGCCTCACAAGAGTTTGCCTCACAAGAGGTTGAGGGCACAACCACCGATGCAGGGGGCGTCCCGTGGGCGCCGTCGACCGCAAGGGACCAAGGCGGCGAAAGCGGCTAGAGGGAGGAGGGGCCGAGGCGAATCAAGCCAGGCGGTCTCGGGCTCGAACACCCTATTGTCCATGTACTTGACCGCCACGATGGCTGACACTTCCGGCATGACGCCTCCCCAATATCAAGTCCATATTGCCGGAATTGAGTATATGACAAGACAAATTTGTATTCCGCCTACAGGTGGCTTGAGTGCACTGCCACCGTCTTCGGGGGATGATTCACCGGCGGAGTAGTTTTTATAATTTATATAAAATTATTTTTAAAATTATGTATTTTAATTTTTTTCCACTTTTTTATTATGTGTTTTTATTTTTTTCCACATTTTTTTTATTTTTTAAGGATTTTAAATTATAATTTTATTTTATTTAATGAAGTGTTTTTTTATTAATTGAATTTGTTGGAAATAAAAATAAATAATGAAATTGAATGAATAGTTAAGGGATGAGATGGTTAAGAGATTGAGGTTGCAGGTGCTATCTCTTAGTTAAGAGATTGGATGAAAAGTATAGTGAGACCCATGAATAGTGAAGAGTTGAGACGGTTAAGAGACGGATAAGAGACGGATAAGAGACAATGTTGCGGATGGCCTTATGAACTATGGTGAGAAAATAAAATACTACAAATATAGATATTTCTGGGCAAGAATGTGCAAATATATATTTCCTCTATCCATGATTAGATAATCATTTTGACTGGCATAGATTTTAAGAGATTATTTAACTTAAAATAAATACATCATTTAATTATATACTTATACAACAAAATGATAAAATGAGTCATTTAATCGTTGACTGTTAGAGCATCATATTATCGCTATACATGTTACGTGGCCCCATCCATAAAAGTATGAATTTTATAGTACTATTTGTCTTTAAAGATGAAGTTATTCCTAATTTTGAGTGAAAAAATTGTTACAAGGGAAATGACTATATTTTTTGTCCATTAAAAAAAACTATTTTCAATCATCTTTGCAAAATACTGTAGAAGTTTTACTGAAAATTAAAAAATCGTTTCCTTAGAAAATCTGCATTCAATTTCGTATAAAGGAAATTGTTGAAGTCTTTAAACATTTCAACAAACTTCATTAGATGTACATATCAAAATGTAATTTTCTTGAATATTTATAAAAGTATCATAAATTTTTATCAAAATTACAACAAATAAATGGAGCATACTAGAACATACAATCAAAACATGATTTTCTTGAAAGAGGTACGACAAATCATTACAACATTGCGAATTTTAATTGTTGTTGAACTATTCTTAATCTCAAGATGTTTAGTCCAAATCAGTAGTCCATGGTTGGGGCACCGCCATAGTCACAGTAGCTACACCACCATAGTGGCCACAATCTCTACAAAATTAAATAATTTTGTATACTCATTCTGGATAAAAAGAGTTATATTCATAAAAACTAGTGATAAAATAATTTCATTTTGGGCTTTCCTATCTCAAGACTTTGTAATTTTGAAATGTATTTTAGATAAGTAAAGACGGAATTACAAAACTACCCTTGCGTGATCCTTTCCGGTGCTACTGACTCTTCTTTCTCAGCAGCAAAGAAATCCTTTCCTTTTCGTCGCCATGTCTCTCTACTGCTGGGCTTCTCTCTCCCCCCACCTTTCAAGTCTCACTCTCCCTCTCTCTCTAGGATAGCAATAAAAATAGCTATCTGTTCTTTTTTAATATGCTTGTTCATTCGCAGGTGAGCTGCATGTAAGAAGCAAGAATGTTGGGGGCATTGCCAAGGTGCAAGAATTGATCACAAAAACTGGAGTTTCTTCGACTATCACTTCTCCTCTTGCATCTCTCCAAATGGGCAACTGGGTTAAGCTCATTTGTGGGGCTAGCTTTGAGGTATTTTATACATCACGCCATTTATCTGAATTTTACTGTGTTAGACTTGAATTTTACAATCATAATCTTACATTGTATCTAAAATATAATTAGATAACATTTTTATAGATGGATTCATGCTCTTTGTATATTTTTTATATGTGATGCAGGATGTAGCTGATATCAGGAATCTGTCTCTGGTTTACACTCTTGCTGGAGGTATAATGGTTCAAATTTATCCCTAAGGTTTTCTCAATTGCTATCTTTTACATGTTTGCATTTTCTCTTTTTAGTAATGTTGAAACTTTGTAGATGTATATGATAATTAATTTGGAGTATTTAGGTGCAACTGCCCCAAGATTAATTTTTGGAACTACAAGTGATAGTAAATTAGTTCCTTATTCGGTTTTCATTCATCTTAATAGTTTTAGTCCATTTTCTTCATCTAAGGTGCATCAAATTTTCATTTGCCTTAATATAGTGGTGCTCAATGCTATTTTATTATAATGTAAATAACAGTATAGTAGGAAATTTGTGTATCAAAATTGTGCATAAAGGGGAAGAGGGTTATATTTGTGTGAGTTGGAGGAAAAAGTACGAAAGCTTCTACATCCCAACATTTCCCTCGCTGAAATAGTTTGAGCTTTGAGTAAATGAAATCTCTATCTGTTTATGCCATGCTCAGTAGCTAGTCTCTTATTAGAGAAAGTTCTAGGTTGTGTAACTCGTCTAATAGAGTCAACATTCTGAGGCATCATCGCATTTTATCTCAATCTTTTGGTAGCCTAAGTTCATCTAATGTAATGCTGGAGCAGTTTTCAAAAATTTTGGGGTTGGATTATGTAATTTGGAGTGTCTTCTAAAAGTATGCATTGATCTTGTGTTGTGTCACAGTTGACTGCATTGATTGTGCTGCTGATGCATCTGTTCTCAATGCTGTAAACGATGGAATTGAAGCAGCACAAGCTATTCTCCCCATACGAAGGCCATGGGTGATGATCAGTGTGAATGATGGTGAAGATCTGCACTTTCGTAAAGCTGGTATCTCTGCTCCCTAAGCTGTGGAACATGTACATTTATATGTGTTTAATGGCTGTATGGTAATGATCTTTATAATACAAAAGTGATGATTATTTGACTTCATTGTTTATGTTTGTGAGTACTGTGTGCAATGTTAAAAAGTTGACTATTTTGCCAGAATTCGATCCAGACGATTGTCCACCAGATTGCTCAAGGCCATGTGAGAATGTTTGCCCTGCCGATGCAATCTTCTCAAATTCGGGCAAAGCTGGTCCATCCAAGGTTTGTTTACATTTTTTCTCAATTTATTTTATGTAACTATGTCATTGCTTTATATTTACCTTTTCAACTAGGGCGTGTTAGCTGAGCGATGCTATGGCTGTGGCCGCTGCTTGCCTATTTGCCCATATGATAATATAAGTAAGCCCCTTGTTCTCGCATATGCTTTCAAATGTCTTTGTCGTCTAAATCTTTACCCTTGTCACTGTCATTTCTGCCAAATTTGTTGCTATATTTGCTTTGAGATACCTATATTTAGTCTACCATGGCAGGAGCAATTACATATGTGCGAGATGTTGCTGCTACAGCTAAACTTATTCAACGGGATGAAGTCGATGCAATTGAAATTCACACTAGTGGAAGGTACTTCAGTGCACGTCAAACTAGTTATACTCTACGATGTTCAAGTATATATTTTACTGCTATTTCACAAGGTTGAAGTATGATTTAGGCTTAGAAATTGTTGGAATTCTTGAGTTACGAAGAATGGAGTGACTGCAGGGGCGGATGCAGAAAAAGCCCCTGGCTGGGGACTATATTTTCTAAACGTTTGAGTTTCAAGAAGACATTTCTTTACCACTGTGTATTATACAATCATTCACACAAAATATCTTGATAATTTGATGCTTTTAAAGGAAATAACTTTTGTTTGGTGGGGGCTTAAGCCCCCCAAGGCTCCTTTATGGTCTGCCAATTGAAGTGAGGGTGCATGAGTAGTCAACTATTGCCCACCTGCCTTCTTAAACTCAATACTAACTTTTTCCTTACGTGTCTAATCATCTGTTTCTACTCTATTAAGGAGAAAAATAACCCTTATGTTTCCTCTCTATGAATTGAGAAGTCTTTATTATGTTGATATTGGCTTGTTAAATTTTGTTCATTTATGTAATTATCGTTCGTAGGCAGGCGGAGTCTTTCCAACAACTCTGGAATGGTCTCGGAGATTCCATTCACAAGCTGAGACTTGTAGCTGTGGGTGAATCATTCTTTCTTGACCACATTATGAATATCAGAATATAAAAAGCCAATTTTTGAGTTGCCGTTTTTTTGGTGTGTGCAATTGCAGGTTAGCTTGCCTTACTTGGGGGATCTGACTATACCTGCAATGGATTCTATGTACGCAACAATGAAGACGAGCCTCCATTGCCTCAATTTATGGCAGGTTCCATTGTCGTAAAGCCTATCCCACTCCATCTCCCGGATACAACTGGGTTGATCCTAATTAGTGCCTAGATATTTTGATGTACTCTTGTTGAAATGGGGCATGTATTGAGAAACTAAAGAAAACAATAAAAGAATGTTTCACATTCGTGCTTGTGCTAACTGTAGCTGGATGGCCGCCCTATGAGCGGAGATATTGGCAGAGGAGCAACGAGGGAAGCAATCAAATTTGCTCTACATTTAGCATCTCTCGAAGACAAGCCAAAAGGTTTGGTGAACTTGCTATTCTCTTCTCAGTGCACTTGTTGATTCTTTAGGAATATCTCCTTTTTCGTGAAGGAACATTTTTCAAGAAGATATGTGTGAACAATTTCAATATTTTCGTCGAACATTATCTTGAAAATTATACCGCAGGTTTTCTTCAACTAGCTGGCGGTACAAATGCTCACACGGTTGAGGGGCTCAAAAAGGAGAGGCTATTTCGAACCACCAGCATATCCGGTACTAAACACTAACAACACGGTTTAGTTTGGTACAAATAGACCTCTCATGTTTAACGGGTTCTAAATTCTAACGCAGATGATTCGAAGGGTGAGAAGGTGCCTCTCGACTCTCCTGAAACATCGCATGCATTGATAAGTGGAGTAGCTTTTGGTGGCTATGCAAGAAAGGTAACCTTTTCACTAAAGCTTCTCACTTTTCGAATTTGTTCTAGCTGGCCTGGGAACATGTGAATCAAGTTCATTGCTGAAACCTTTTCAATCCACATCTAGATAGTGGGGAGGGTTCTTAGCTCGTTGCAGTCGGACTATGGCTATGCACGTCTTGAAGATCACCCGGACCATCTTCTCAAAGCACTCCAGGCGTCTCTTGCTTTGGTTGGGACTGTGAAATGCTACAATGCAAATTAGGTCCGTACTCGACCCTTTTTAGCAATGATATAGAGAAAAGGAATCCTAGATTCGGACTCAACCCTTTTGGTTCGGATCCTTTTATTTCGGCATGGGTATTGGTTATTAACTGAACTGATCTGCTACCGATAACGGCATGTGTACAACATTTTTAGACAAATAGTAATGAATCCATAGTTTTTGTAAAGGCTCTTTTATAAACTTTTGGTTGGACACAAGTTTTAATGCAGAATTAGTAAAAGTAAGAGAGAGGAAGAGGAAGTTGAAGTTGAAGTTGAAGTAAGTGGAGAGTGGAGTCCATATTATTAGTATTGTAGTTGGATTTCCAAAATTTAAATTTTCATACTACTTTTAAGGTATGGATTAAAAAGGAAATAGTAGTTCATATACGTTTAAGGGCAAAGGGAGTAGGATATAATGTATTCATGCAATTTTTCTAAATTAAAAAGCAAAACTCTAAATAAATTATATGCATTTATTCATTGTTTTGTATGAACAGACGTTTGCAGATACCTTGGGTAGCTCGAAGATCCAAACAATCTTGACTGAATTCCGCCCGACGGCCCAACTGACGTTCGTTCATAGTCTGCCATATATATCGCTGTAGATCTAGAACCGGATAATACACTAATAATCAACCGTCTAAAAAGGAATACGAGTTGTTTATACAGTTATACACGTATCTTGTGTACACACTTGTCCTAGGTACAATAGAGACGCATAGCCATTAAGTTCTGGACTTATATTTCATATATACATTAGTGAAATGACTGACAAAATCAAATCTAATCTAAATGCAGGCGATCATATTTCATATGATAGAATGCAGTTTCTGGGTTTTTAAGACAGTAAAATCTGGTAAGTTTATTTGATAATAATATCAATACTCTAACGAAGTTTGGCTACTTGAGCACACGCGAACGAGCTCATTATTGGTCACATGGAAAATCGCGAGTTTAATCGTTACTTTTCACGACGGTAACTGGACAGGGAGCATTGTTCACAGCATAGTTGCTAACACTGCCCATAAGCACCCTGCAAAGTTTACAGAAACAAATCAATCAGTCAATTGAAATTTGTTCAAAATTGATTTCTTCTTATCATAGAAATTTAAAAGGAACTTAAAATATATACATTGGCTAGCGACCGCGCATGAAATTTCGAGATAAATGTGTTAGCTAGTGATCACGCATAGAATTATGAACATCTTTGTATCGTTCTTGTGTAAAGTAAGAGTTGCGTTGAATCGAACCTTTGGATCTTTCCAAGGCCTCTATTGCCAACGACAAGTGAGTCGAGAGGAATGTTGTCGACCGATACACATAATTTTTCACGAGCATCGCCCCAGTAGATTTTCAAGAGCACAACTATCTGAAACATTTAGGCACAATGAGTAACATCACATTTTTCATTATGGAAAATTGAAAAATATTTAACTTCATATTTTGATGGAAGTAGGAAAAGAAAAAAAAGTACTTCTTTCTGCTTTGATGCACCGGTGACGATGTCAAGTGATTCAGCGTCAGGGTTAATACCGTACTTCTTCATGATAGTTGAGTTTGAGAAATCGCTCAACGGAATAAGAGCTAACAAAGATTAGCAAATAATTAAACATTTGTTCTATTATACTTGATGATCAAATTAATTCTTATAAGTAGTGAAATTTCTAATAATCGTTATGATTGGTAATCTTTCAGCTAGACCACACCTACTTATATCTTCAATATAAGATAGTGTCACAACTCCTTTTTTCAATAATGTCACGTTTTAATTTTATCAAACTGCCAATACTATATTTCAATATTTGACTCATGACATCTTATTAGAAAAATGTGAACAAGATGAAGAGGGTTGGCATCATTAATTTTATTTACATTATTGGAAACACAAATAGCTAGAAACATGTCACCTTATTAATCCCAATAAGATGACGTATTTACTGATTTTGATTGAGCACATGTACATGCAGATTATACTACTAATACTTTGGATAAGGCTTTGATAAAATAAAAAATAGGAATCATTTTGAGTTGTTATAATGTGAAAAATTTATCGATGATTCATCAACTTTATTGAATGAACACGCAGATCAAATTCCTTGTAGTATAGGATTCTTTTAGCTATGTTATATAGAAGCTGAGCGAACAATATCATATTAATGTGAAAAAAGAGGGGTCGGGTTGGATGCATACGTGAACCGGTGGTTTCCCAGAGCTGCATCTCGCCTGATTCATAATGGCAGTCGGGGCGCACGACCACCATAATGAGGTGGTCTCCCTTCCTCGCCAGATTATCGACGGCCCATTTCAGAGCTTTTCTGCTGCACGGCGAGAAATCTACGGCCACGCCTACTCTCCTTGTGTCTCCCATCTCTTCTCTCTCTCTCTTTCTCACGTTTCTCTCTTGTCTGCGTGTTTTATTCGGCTGGTTGACGAAAATGGAGGTGCAACAACTGGATGCTACTGCATGATTATAGGGGAAAACAGAGAGAGATTGTGTTTGAATCAGTCATCCATCATAATTTATTTTCGCCTTTATTTTGCATCATTGCATTTCCAACTTTAACTGAACATGAAACGAAAACAATGGTCTAATATCCAATAATAATAATAATAATAATAATAATAATTAATGATACTATTTTTAGGAATAATTATTGGAAATAAGGACACAAGTTTATAGAAACCTCAAAACCAAATCATCCAGAAACTGTTTAGATTGATACATTGATTTGAACAAAAACTGTCAATAAAAATAGAAGTGATTAACTGACATGAGCAAACTGCATTGACTACACTCCTTGACAGAAGCCTAATTATCAATCAAAAATTGAAAACTCAAAGTTATACTACAATGGCAACCACAATTAAAATGACAATGTGCCACTAATGAAATGTAAAGAGCAGATTAAACCCAGGTTTGCTTGCCTAGTTTATCATTTTAACTATATTGTCACTTTGTTCTTCCGTAAGTTTACTTTGCAAGTTTCTGGGTTATAATTTATCCCATTACGTTGATTGGGAGAAGAATTGATAAAATTAAGCCCAAATTCTTGATTAGAATCAAAGTCATCAATTATACACCATATAGATATCTATACTTGGAAACTAAAAAAACCCAAACATCTAAAACCAGCAATCATGTTAAAAACAATGAACCCACGCCCTACTGAAAATGGTGCAAGAGAAAATAAACCGTGGAGAAAAAAGCCCCTGTGAAGATGAAAACCAGCAATACCACCGCCAAGCTAAAACCAGCAACCCCAAACTGACTCCTATGATAAACCTCACTCATTCTCACCCAACAAACATCCCTTCTCCTCGTTTGATGCTTGCTAATCTCCTCACACAAACCCCTGTAGTAAAACTCATCTCTCGTCACATCCACATGCAGCCTCTGCAGCAGGAACACAATCTCCCTCTCCCTCTCATGCCCATCAATCAGAATCTCCCTCTCCTGCACCACCCTCACGTCCCTCTCCGACCGGATCAGCCCTTCCAGCAGAACAACGTAGGATGTCACATGCTTGCTGCATCCACTGCTGCAATGCTCCATTGCTATCAAGTTCCTGAACAAGATCTCAGTGTAGCTGTGGATTTCAAGAGGTGGGATGCTGAGTTTCCCATTGAAGAAGCTTACGTTGGCCGTGCTCTCTGTTGTAGCCCTCTCCACGCGTATCCCTAGAGAGACGAGGCGCGAGGCCTGTGGGATGTAGGTGTGGCCTATGTTTGGGATTGTGACTGCGTGTGTTGAGTGTGTTGGGAGATAATCCTGCCGGATTAGGTCTAGCAAGTGATGTGTTTGGGGTGCGATGATTTTCTTTTCGTTGTTTTCGGGGATGAGTTTCTTGAAAAAGAACAATGCAAGATCAATGAGGGAGTGGTGGCAGTGTTTTGGAATAGGGACTAGGTGGAAGATTTGGTCAAGGATGAAGAATGGGATTTGATTCTCATACAAAATGAGGTCACACCTCAAGTGGGAGAGGCTGTCGCTTGAGGTGAAGCAGGGGTCGTCTCTTCGTCTGAGGCTCTTGAAGGCGTAGTTTAGGAAGAGCTCGATGATGAAGCAGGCGTCGAGGAGGAGGAGCTCAACGAGGCGATCGCGCCCCATTGGGATTGGCTGGCCGTAGAATTTTCTTGCCTTTTGCTCCACTTGCCTTAGGGACTTGATGCAGGTGTCTAGGGTGGCCTCGGAGTTGGGGGCTCGGGCGATGAGCGTGTTGAGGTAGCGCCATTTTTGATCCTCCATGGGCTTGAGGGTGTGGTTGGTGGTGTTGTGGTGGAGAGGGCCTATTGAGAGTGTGGTTGGGAAGTATTTCTCTTCATTGCCTTTGTAGAGCTCTTCTGGAACTTTGCATACACAGTTTGAGAGAGAATTGTGTTCCATTTTTTCTTTGATTGAGGATAGGAGAGCATCCTCATGCATGATGTCAAGTGTCACATGTTTTGGGCTTTCTCCCTCTATCTCCATTTGAGAGAGATAGAGAGAGAGAGATGATGTTCTTGAACTTGACAAAGAAGGTTAAGTGGCTCTTATAGGAAAGTGAAAACAGAGTAGATTAGTGAGATTAAAAAAAGAAATCAATGCACATTCTGAAAATGTGATAATGTAGAAGTGGAGATAGGTGTGTTTCATTGGAGTAGTTGTTGCATTGGTTTTAGTGTTGTTTTGACAATTTTATAAGGGTGAAGTTGTGGTTGAGTATCAAAGGTTGCTTGAGGGAGAGGAGAAGAACAAAGTTAATAAAGGATTTGCGTCGATGGAAATCAAAGAATTAATGGGATTAGTTTTATATAGCATGAAAGCTTTAATGCAAACTAGTAATTTAAGAGATGGGTATATAATATATTCATTTAGCAAAGTTAGCTCCACTAAAAGAAAATAATAATATTTAAAATAAGCCTCTAAGCTTAGTGTATAAGGAATCAATATGTTGCTTTAGAGTTGGACATTGGAATTGGTTTGAGAGTCTACTTTAACGAAATCTCTACAACAAAACAAGATCTAACTTTTTTTTCCCAACATTGCTATGTAGTTGTCTACTACCTTTTGCATATATCACTAGTAATATTGGTTTTGGGCTTCTTGGCCCAACTCAAACCCATTGGATGCACTACAATCATTATGCAATAGGGCCAACGCAAGGAATCATGTCGACAATATTTTCGTATATAAGTATTGAATCGTAATTTATAAAGTTCTTTTTTTTTGAAATATAACGAAAAATATGTTTAAGTTTCAATGGGCATAACTTCTTGGTATATTCACAACCAAATTGTTGATTTGTCTTCGCATAATTGGAAAACAGCCTTAATTTTGTATCGATTCATTTGTTATTATTACTTTTTTGTTTGCTACGTACGTGTTTAATTAATGAGCTTTATATTTTATAATTGCTTTGTGTTGAACGTAACCTTGATAGTTGATTGGATCCAAATGAAACAGTGTGTGACATCTAAAGGCTGCAAATTTTCTAATTTCATGACATAAAAGTGAGACAATATCACGCAAAATTTCTGCATTTTTTCGAATATTATAGTTTCCCACATCTATTTGTAGACATATTTTTACTAAATTTCCAGTTTCGTCTAATTTTGCTAACGAGTTGAATTATGGAGTATAATTTAATGCAACTTTGACCTAATTAACTTAATGCTGTCATTCATAACCATACGAAAATCCAAATTTGCCAAATCAACTGCCTTTATTTGCTAGAATAATTTTACTTATAGAAATAGATTTGAATATGATAACAAAATTTTACGGAAATAGAGTCTTGGTAGCAAAATTAGATTAAATGAAAAATTTAGTAATTTTCATTTAAAATTTTATGTCGTGGAAAACTAAATTTATTCAAAATGCACTAATTTACATACTATTAACCATTAAAGAGTATAAACAGTAGTACAAAATAAAAAAAATCTGTATGATTGACGCAATTAACTTAATTCTTAATTACTATTTGTTTTGTCTTAGCCTACTAAGAAACTTATCGTTACAATTTCATGTCTTTTGTCGTGAAATTTTCAGCTGTAGATGATCACGCCTTAGAATTTTCAGCTTATAGCCGCGGCAAGAACTATTTAGATGAAGATTTCTTTGACGATTTCACCAATTCAGCTCATTTGCTTCATGATGATGTGTTGAAAAGAGTTGTTTCAATTAACTCTCCAAAAAAGCCATTCAACATTCTGAACAAGTATGCAAGCAGATGCAGAAGATTGAATGGTGACAATTTGAATTTCTCAATTTATGAGAGAGAAAGTCAGGTGATTTCCAGCCCATCTGTTGAGACTTTGATCCATTTAGGTGCTGAGAAGTTCATCAAATCCTCCTCCGAAGTGAGTGATGAGCTCTCTGTTCTTAGCCACCCTTATCCGAGCTCGAGGAGGATTGTGTTGGAGTTCGTCTCGTGCAGTGCTTGCTGTCATGCGCGGAGAAGGTTGACAAGGAGGAGTACGAGGAGGCGTACGAGCTCTTGCTCAAGTGTGATAGAATGAGCTCTAGTAAAGGCAGTGTGGTGGAGAGGCTACTTTTCTATTTCTCGGAAGGTTTGTATGAGAGGATTGATAGGGAAACGTGGCGAGTCACACATAAAGGGCTGGGGAAGAAGTTCGAGGATCCTCTGGTGGCCGTGAGGAGCTCGGATGAGACCATGATCGCCTTCCACAACGAGCTCCCTGTCTCTCAGATCACCAAGTTTGCGGGGATGCAAGCTGTGGTGGATAATGTAGGCGAGGCGAGGAAGGTGCATTTCATTGATTTCGAGATAAGGAAAGGTATACAATGCATAATCTTGATGCAGGCTCTAGTGGATAGGTGTGGGGATCCTTTAGATAGTCCGAGGATTAGTGCTGTGTGTGTTGGGGGGGAGACGAGGGCGGGTGTTGAGGCGTCTGGCGAGCTTTGCTGGCTCGTTGGGGTTGTCGTTTTCCTTTGAGGTGGTTGTGGTGGAGGATATGTTGGAGCTTGATGAGAAGAGTTTTTCTAGGGTGGATGTTGACGAGGTTGTGGTTGTGTATGCGGAATACACGTTGAGTTACATGATTGGAGGGCCGGACCGGCTTCATCACGTGATGAAGGTGGCGAGAGGGCTTAGGTTTCGCGTGATGGTGGTGGCGGAGGTGGAGGCGAATTGCAACTCCCCGATTTTTGTGGAGAGATTTGTGGAAGCTATGTTGTTTTATGGTGCTTACTTCGAGTCCATGGCAGGGTGCGTAAAGAGTGAGGAGCATAGATGCATTGCTGAAGCCACGTGCTTTGGCTCGTCGATAAGGAATGTGGTGGCAGCCGAGGGGAGGAAGAGGAAGATCCGGCATGTGGGGATAGGTGTTTGGAGGGCCTTTTTTGCGCGTTTTGTGTTTGAGGAGACGGAGTTGAGCATGTCCTCGGTGTACCAGGCGAACCTCGTGGTGAAGAACTTCGCTTCGGGAAGCTTCTTCACCTTTGGTATAGATGGGAAGAGCTTGATCATTGGGTGGAAGGGGACACCAATGAGTTCTATCTCTGCTTGGAGGTTTGATTTGTTCTAATGGAAATTCTATAACTTCATTTTTACGCAACAAATGTTAAGCGCATAATGGAAATTGTATACATTTTATGTTTTAAACCTTTCAAACCAATAATTTAATCAACAAGTTGCAACGCGCAACACATTTAATTCATCAACTTTATCACAACTGTAGGAAGTAACTAAAATGCTCAACTTTTATTTAATAAGTTCAGTTTTGCCATTATTTCATGAGATTTTATTACAACATAGTATAAGAAAAAAATAATTAAGATGGTGGACAATTGTAAACGCAAAGACAAGAGTATACGCCCGTTGAACCACTTTCTTCAATGCATTGTCCAAATTCATTGATTTTAAAGCATTCTTCTCTGCAATTTGGGAGGTAGCAACTATTTATTTCTGACATTTTTTGGCATCGATTTTGGGCATCCGCAAATTTGACTGCTGTAGGGATCAGACATAGATCAGATTCACTATTTACCAAGACCTCTTTGTTCTTAGTTAGGGAGCTCAGTCAAACTCCAACCACACGACTGATATTACAATTCTAGGTTACAAAGAACTTGAATACAGAATATAGAATATGGATCTATCTATTACACAAGACTAAGATCCTTTTCTATCTCCAGCTTCTTCTACCTGCACACTTGACAAACAAATCAGTACCACAAGGAATAGATCCTCTCGGATCTAACACAGTTACACGAGTAAACACAAGATGCAAGTAATGAACACAGAAGAAGTCGATGCTTCGGCTCAGACACTCGCCGATAGCACAAGCTTATTCTCAAGAACTCAGATCCACAAGGAGCATAGTAGAATCAACCAGTGATTAACCTCACACTCCATATTCTAGCTCAAACCGACTCCAAAACACCAGATCTAAACCGTTCGAGAACGAACTCACACAGAAATGAAGTCTGTTATTTATCCATATTTATGATTGTCAAAAATAGGTTTTTAATCATGTAACAACAGCATTTATTAACGCATGTTTTGAATAAAAATAAATTATGTGATTTTAATAACTACTATTGCAAAAAAAAGTAATAGTATATAAATTATACTAGTTTCTTTAGAATTATGTGATTTCTTTAGAAAATGTATATGAGTACATTTTATTTTACACCTTTCGTCATAAAAAATTTAATCGACAAGTTGCATTGTGCAACCCATTTAATTCACCCACCTTACCACCACAAATGTTGGAAATAACTAAAAAGCTCAACTTTTATTAAATAAGTGTAGTTTTTGCATTATTTCATGGGATATTATTAAAATATATAAGAAAAAGTTGATTACGATGGTGGACAATTGTAAACGCAAACACAAGAGTATACCCCCGTTGAACCACTTCCTTCAATGCATTGTCCAAATCCATTGATTTTTAAAGCATTCATCTCTGCATTTTGGGAGGTAGCACCTATTTCTTTCTAATATTTTTCGGCATCGATTCACAAATTTGACCACAACTACAATAATAAAAAGGATTAGGAATATATAAATTGCTAGGCGAAGTGTATAAAACATACTCCTACCAAAAATTTAAATTATAGTTTTAACCTATCTACACTCATGAATTTATCATTGTTGTATATTTTGTAAATATATGTTTATTTGTAAAACATTTTCCATATCAATGAAAAGGTTGAGTGTTGATGCAGAAAAATGATTGATAGGACATGGAGTATCAAATAAGAATCGTCACTCTGATATGCATAGTCTAGGGAATCGTTTTTCGGTGTGTGAGCTGTAATTAAAAGAATTTTATACAAAACTGAAATTAATAGTGATAAAATGAGGAAAATGAGGAAAATGTGCCATTTGAGAACTTGATTTTATATGATCCAATTGCCTCTGTATATATTTGATTGTTGGATGGGGAAAAGATCGGTTTGTGTTCGTACAAAACAATGGTGCTCTATATACTGTAAAAGAAAGATAAAAATTATTTAAATTGTATATGCAAGATGTCTTTAAATTTTAAATTGATTTTCTTATTAATTACACGGAGTATTAGCTTTTCCTTACTAAATTACTCTTATTAGTATTTGTAAAGTTATATTAGTGTCAAATTACATGGATGATGTGTGCAAATAAGAAGATAGGGAAGATTAATACTGTAAAAAGGATACCATTTATATATGGAAATGAAGTGTATTTTTTTACAAACTTGAGAGATTGATTAGTGAATACAATCGTGAAATTCATGTGTATTTGTTTCATCACGTTAGGAAGTTTGAGGGCTAATTTGGTTTGTCGGTTAGGAATTGGAGTTCTGGTTCGATTTAATAGCCTGAAAAATAGAAATAACAAAGATAAGAGAATAAAACAAATTGGACATAATAACACACGAATTTGCTTGGTTCAGTCAATGTGATCTACGTCCAAGTCCAAGGCTGGAGGAAGAAAATTTCAGTACTATTGTGAAGATCATTACAAAATGCTAACCCAATATTTTAAAAGATTTGAGAAAAGCTTTGTTTTGATGGAGTATTGGTGCATTAATATAACTATTCTCTAGTAACCCATTTATAGCCAAATTGAGGAAGAGTCCACAAAGTTTGCTCACAAATCTCATGTACACTACCAAAATTTTCACATGTGAGAAGACATATTTCAGCTGAGAATAAGGAGCCAAAATCTTCTTGACTAATTTTTTTAAAGTAAATGCAATCTTTCATCCATTTTAGAAAAGATTACCAAATCTTATGCTGTGTGTAAATAATTGAAAACTAGTGCAATATACATCAAACTGAATTTCCATATATCAAGATATTCTCAGACTCTGCAGTCAATTTTTTGTATATATCAACTATATAACTAATTAAAAGGAAAAGGATTGGCATATGCTGCTAAACTAGATTATTGCTTGCTAAACCAAAGTTAATTTTAGATTGCATTTGTAAAAGAAATTGGCATGATTAAAATTTCATGTGCTTTTTTCATCTTATGAATATTATTGAGAGCCACTTTGGTTTCATCACCTTGTCTGTCTGCATTGTTTTCATCAATTTTTGTCTTCAAATCACTGTCACAATATATCCATGTCTTGGATAAGTGTGCTATATTACAATCATTTGAAACATAGAATAAAAGGAAAGTAGCATTAGAAAACAATTGTAACTAAAGTTGTTCATGCCAAACACAGCTGTTCAAACTACTTACCAAACAAAGGTCATGCAACAGAAATCAAGATAGACTCAAATGAACCCAAAAAAAAGAATATTTCAAGTTTAATTCTTGAAGTTATAAGAAAAAGGCAATTTGTAAGCAAACATGATGAGATATTTTGTAGTAGCATTTGTTATAAATCTATTTGGGATGTTTCTGTATGATAATTGGGAACTTCCAAGCAGACACAAATCGCAGAGGGATTCCTTTCCAGCAAAGAATCATGCTTTTCCCATTCATGCCGAGGCTGCAGCTGCTCCAACATGCCCTCACTCCGATCATCAGACGCGCTTGACATAGAGACGCCTCGCTCATCTCCGTCCCCAAAATCCCGAATCTTGAGAAGTACTCCCTCCAGAAATCAATCCTGCGGTGATGACTAAAGCCAATGCCACCAGTGTCCTCATTCATAACACCGTTGCAGATCGATTATTGAAAGTGGAGTCTCTCAATTACATCGATGCAACGCCTCTCCCCTTCGAGGCAGCTCTCTAGGCAGTCCACAACAGCACTAGACATAGACAGCGCGCCTCTGAAACGCTCACCAAAGCTTGAAGTGGTGAAACTCTCTTCCACATCAACGGCAACCATCACATGAGGATTGAGCCTTTTAAGGCCTCTTAATAAGCCCTCCACATTTTTGGTGCAGGCTGCCAACCAATGGAGGCTGTGATCCATGAAAACTGCCACTTTTTCGCCTTCCTCGGGCTCAAAATGAACGTTAGCAAGCGCACTCTTCTCTGCAAGGAGTGTTTTGAAGACAAGAGGGATGTTCATGGACTCTGCAATGGAGGAGAGAAGTTTGCCACTCTCTGCTACATTGTATACCGGTGAGCAGACTGCAGTGATCTTGAGCTGCTTCAGTTGGCAGTTTTTTCGGTTGGATAGAGCTTGCATCATCACTATCCAGTAAGAGCAGAGCTTTCTGCATATGTCGATGAAGTGGATTTTCTCTGCCGATGACAAGCTGTCCAAGATGGTCTGAATTGCAGCATAGTTGGAGATTTGGATAAGTGGGAGTTTCTGCTCACAAGCTATGATAGCATCTTTGATATCTCTCATTTCTGCTTCCAAATCGAAACGGTTTACTTGCCTCTCCAAATCGATTCTGCATTTCTTGGCATCAATTCTTTCTCTTAAGTATTTGGCATAGCAAGTGAGGACTCTCTCAATGGGGAGATGGCCTGACGTTGGAACGGAGACGAGGTGGCTTTCAGCTTGATCGTAGTCTTCGTTTAAGAAATCCTCAGCAGCATAGAGAAGCATCAAAACATGCTTCAAATGATTCTCATTTTGACTAGAGAGAGCAGATTTGAAGCCAAGTGATTCTGCAATATTGAAGAAATCACCTGTTTTGAGAGATGTGGGGTGGAATTGAAGAGCCATTGACTATTGTTACCGCAGACAATGCTTGAGAAGTTAAGGCACAACGCGTCTCGTTTCTTTGATCTGTCTAGAGATGGTTTGGCGCGGCCTCTCTCAGACGCTTCGTTTGAGTCCTGTACTTGCTCAACAGAGCGAATGAGCCCTGCAAGTTAGAGGGAGATATTTGGAACTTGCTCTTCTCCGCCATAGCTGGAAGAATGGATGAAGTGATGAGAGAGGAGCTTTCGGTTTTATAACAGTATCACCTGCCATTTCTTGAGATAAACGAAGAGGAAGGTGCAGAGAAGGAAAGACAAATATTCTTACAACATAACTAGAGTTGACATTCTTTCTTTGTTATGTCGTCTGGTAATGAAATAAAATGGAATTTTAGGACGTTTGTTAGTCTGTCGATCAGTTCATCAGCCGCTTTAAATGCAGAGGAGAGATCTCAAGACATGACAGAGGAAGTTCTTCTTTGTGATTGTGACATTTCCTAAGGAATTTTCACTCATGAACTGACAAAAACTCCAAGGTTCAGGTGATCTTTATGCATATATATTTTTATAATAGATTTGATAACTGATGATGTGGCGAATTTTTGATGGGAATAAATGCAAGTAATAAACGATCACAACACGGAAAATTACGTGGTTCGATTTACTGAGGTAAATCTACGTCCACGGGAAGAAGAGAGGGCAAATTTGTATTGCTTGGTCTCGCTTACAGATTACAATACTGATTTGCTATAAGATTCAGGATCTAGAGAGCTTAACCCTGTCTATCTGATCTAAGTTCTATTTATACATTCGAACTAAGATCGTGGTTTGCAGCCCTGGTAGTGGGGTTGATAACTGCTTAATACCACTAAATAGATCGTGGGTGTAATGGAGGTCGTGGAGATCCTGCATGGGTCCACTATCTCCTTGTTCGGTCGAATACTGAGACCGAACTGCTGAACTTTGCCGATCAGCTTTTGCCGATCTGAGAGTTGAGCTCGATTGGTCGGCTTTTACCGAGCTATAGGCTGTGACCGAACTCTTTGGTTGTGCCGAACTGATACTACCGAGCTATAGGCTGTGACCGAACTCTTTGGTTGTGCCGAACTGATACTCTTTCTTGGGTTTTGGGCTGATGGGCCGTCACTGCTATTGGGCTCGCAATTATTGTTTAGTTGTTTAGTTCGTATCCCATCACCACCCCCCCCGAAAAGCGAAGTGAATCACTTCGGCGTTTTGGATAAGTGTAAGGGGGAGGCCGACGTCAGGGGACGTGCTCTGCACGTGTCTGCATTAAATGCGACAGCAAATCCGGCCAGAGAATCCAGAAAAAGTGGGATTTGAAACGGTGCGACGAATTTGAAATGCCTTTGCGAATCTGATAAATATTTCCTCTCTTCATCATTGGAATACTTTTGCGATTATTTCTTCTGTATTCTCTCTCTTTTTCGTAAAATTTTCTTCCGCTTCTTCAAGAATTTCTTCAGAGACTTTCGACCATCAAAGAGTAAGAATCATGTCTTCTTCTTCTGAATATGTTTCTGAATCAGGTAGTGGTAGGAAGGGGGGTAAGGGGTCTTCTGGCCGGAAAAGGTCCGGGGAGAAGACGGTAGAATATTTTCACAGCATTTTGAGTAAGGATACTGTGATATCCTTACACGGAAAATATTTTCTTCCTGGGGGGTTAGTGGTGATTCCCGACGACATTCATAGGGCTAACTCGCCGCCGGAGGGTTATGCCACCGTTTACGAAGCCTGCTTAGAATGCGGGCTTCGTTTCCCTCTTCCCCTTGCCTTTGTAGAGCTTCTTGAGTTTTTTCAACTTCCTTTAGGTCAGGTGACTCCAAATTCTTGGAGGCACTTATCGGCCTTTGCTGCCGAGCTGCGTAGACTAAAAAAGGATCTGTCTCTGAGGGCAATCCTTAATTTCTTTCAGTTTAAGAGAAAGGGATCCTGGTTTTACTTGATCCCTTTACAGCCCTTCAGAGCATTCTGTAAAACCAAATGGCCGAAGTGGCAAAATCGTTTCTTTTTTTACAATAGGACAGCGGCTCCGGACTTTTCCTGGAGAGGGCCGAAGTCCGTAATTCCTCATCCTCGGGTAGAACCGTTGGACGAGCTCGAGGGCGAGCTCAATAAGATTCCCATGATTAGGAAACAGTATTCGGAATCTGAGCTCGTCAAGGGTGACTTCGTGTTCGATTCCTCGTCTTCGGACGAAGAGACTGAGGGTGAGGATTTCTTTTTTATGCTTTACTGCTTTAGCGGCGAAAACTAACTTTGTTTTCTCGCTTTTTGGCAGTGAACATGCTGAGCAGGCTAGGTCGCAAATCCTCCGAATCCAAGGAGCCGGAGAAACAGAGAGCCACCAGCTCGGCGTCTGATGCCGAGAAGAATCCGAAGAGGCAGAAGACCTCTTCGAGTCAGTCTTCGGATCCAAAAAAGCCGGAATCGACTTCGGCAAAGGGGAAGGCGAAGACTCAGAAACCCCCAAAAGCGCCACAGAGAGACATTGTCCTGGGGGGTTGTGGATCCGGAGCGGTTGCGGCCACTTCGGAACATATCTCTGAGCCCTTTTTATGGCCAAAGGACTTTGTGGAGGTGAATTTCCTTCTTGATTTTCTGGTTTTGCTTCTTTCCTATATTTTTTGTGGCCCCTCTGTTGACTTTTTTCCTTTTTCCATTTTCAGAGGAACAATATGCTCTGCAAGCTCGTCACAGTTGAACTCTCTAAAGCGTCCAGCGATTATGATGAGATGCAGAGGAATTTGAATGCTGCTCGTCACCAGGCCGAACAGGCTCGGGCAGACTTTGAGGAGGCAAGGGCCGCTAGGATCTCGGCTCAGGATGAAGCCCAGCGTGCCAAAAACCAGCTCATCATCCAGAGAGAGCAGTCGAAACAGAGGGAGGCTGCTGCCGTGGTTGCTCAGGGGGAGGCTCTCCGTGTTTACACGGAGAAACTCTTTTTGAGCAATCAATTTTCGGCCCTTATCGGCGATCTGCTGAAATTGATGACCGATAACGCTGAGCAGGAACCCGGGGTCGTTTTGCCGCTGTATGGCCGAGAGATTGCAGCGCGCCTCCAGAGTCTGCCGCTCCTTGAGGAGCTTGCGTCTTCATCGGTCCTGCTTTCTGCTGAACGAGTCCGTAATTGCCGTGCTGACCGTGACGAGAACATGGAGGCCATCTTTGCCTCCTTGGGGCCTGTTTCACCCGCTTCAATTTTCAAAGAGGGTGAGCAGGAAAATGAGGCCGGCCGGGAGACCGAGCAGGAGGATCAGCAGACCGGCGATGGGGGCGCCGAGCAGGAGGGAGGGAGTAGGGAGGCCGAGGCTGAGACCGAGGTAGACAAGGAGAAAGAAGCTGAAACCCACAGAGAAGCCGGAGACGAAACTGGCGAAGTATGATTTCGTCTCCCTTCTCTTAGTTTAGTTTCTTTCTTTCTATTTGTAAAATGGCCTTGAAGCCCTCCTTGTGTAAATTTTTTCTTTGAATGAAAAAATTCTCCTTTCTACACTCGTGTCTTCTTTATAGCTTTTCTTAATCTCTTTTACTCCTATTGTGGTTTACTGCCTGCTCGGTAAACTGAAATGCCGAACTGACATAGCTGCTTCGTATTCTTTACTCTAAGGAGCTGGAGGTACTTCACTGGAAGCGGCTATACTCTTCGGCTTTAAATGAAGCTGAGAAAAAAGCTATAGATGACCAGATGAAGTATGATGAACTCTTGGCTCGTTTAGTGGAGCTGGAGTCCAACAATAAGGACTTAGAGTCCATAAGGAGAGATCTAGAGGCCGAGCTGAATACTGTCATCGCTGAGAGGACTGCATATGAAGACTTCATCAGCGGGCGCGGGGGAATGACTATATCCGAAGTTCAGAATCAAGTTGATGAACTGTGGGAGAAGCTTCATGTACTCCGGAAGAACAATGTGCTGGAGAGCTCGGCTTGCCAACAAGTTGTGAAATCATTGCGGCGCTTGGCTTCTCTGTACGACATCATTCTTTCCCGGCGTCCCGCGATCGAGAGATTCCTTAGCCGTTTCCCGCTAACAGACGCTCACGCTCCAACTCAAACCTCGGATCCACTTACTCAAACTTCTACTCCAAATCAGCACCGGACTCAGGAGCAACCGGAAACGTCAAGACAAGAACGTACTCCAAGTCAGCAACGGACTCAGGAGCAACCGGAAACGTCAAGACAAGAACCTACTCCAAGTCAGCAACGGACTCAGGAGCAACCAGAAACGTCAAGACAAGAACGCCCTGAAGTTCGTAGAGGAGTGGTGAATATGAGTGAGCAAGATCAGCGAATGCTTCGTGAAGAGACTCTTCGCCGCCGAGGTGCTAGAACTTCCCGGACTCAGAGAAGAGGCGGTAGGTCGATCAGAGCATCTCGTCCACCTACTGATTCTTCAACTGCTCGGAACGCCCGAACTCAGCATCATGAGGACTTTTTGGATAGGTGGCTCAACTTTAGCAACCGTAGACAGTAGAGTAGTCCTTTGTAATGGTGCAACGCATTCTCGTAGGGCAGCGGAATTGTATGCCCAACAAGACTTAGTAAATGAAATTTTTTCATTTCGCTTCTATCACTGCGTATTTACAGTTCAGCGATTTTTTATTTCATTTATTGTACTCGTCCTCGGTCTTATGAAGTAAACTCTTCTTTGACCGGACTGAGTTAGTGTCCTTATTTGGCGAGTTTTATCGCTTGGATTGGACTTTCCCTGTACTCGTCCTCGGTCTTATGAAGTAAACTCTTCTTTGACCGGACCGAGTTAGTGTCCTTATTTGGCGAGTTTTATCGCTTGGATTGGACTTTCCCTGTACTCGTCCTCGGTCTTATGAAGTAAACTCTTCTTTGACCGGACTGAGTTAGTGTCCTTATTTGGCGAGTTTTATCGCTTGGATTGGACTTTCCCTAGTTAACCGAAGTGGTTTTCGGCTTATTGCAGTTCGTTTCAGACGAATTGCTTGTTTCTTAAGCTGAATTGTGGAGTCTTGTATCTTCCTTAGAAGCTTGGACTCACAATTGTCTTTAATAATTGATCTAAAAAGGGGATCAGCCTTTAAAGAACAATATACCTCAGTAACATTTATAAGAGACAAAACGCACATAGAGAGACAAAACGCACATAGAGAGACAAATAAAAAGGACGAAAAAGATTTTAATCTTTTAAAAAACGACAAGTATAAAGAACAATACAAATATGAAAGCACATACCCCTAGGACCGAACTAGACACAAGACTGACCGGACCTTGTCTCTTACAAATAGAACTTCTTGAGGTTGGAAATATGCCATGTTCGGGGTACTTGTTCTCCTGACATGTGGGTTAATTTATAAGACCCTTTTCCCAGGACTTCTGACACCCGATACGGACCTTCCCATGTGGGTTCGAGTTTGCCCAGCTTTTCTGCTCGGCTTACTTCATTGTTTCTCAATACGAGATCTCCCACTTGAAACTGCAGCTTTTTCACCCTTTGGTTATAATACCGGGTTACTTGCTCCTTGTACTTGGCTTCTTTTATGAAGGCCAATTCTCTTCTTTCTTCGGCAAGATCTAGTTCGGCTCTCAGCCCGTCGTCATTCAGTTCTGTTGAGAAACTAAGAGTTCGGGGGCTGGGTATGCCGATCTCAACCGGAATTACGGCTTCAGTGCCGTACACTAGACTGTACGGAGTTTCACCGTTGGAGGTTTTTGGTGTAGTTCGGTAAGACCATAGGACTTGAGGAAGATTTTCTACCCATTGTCCTTTGGCTTGTTCTAACCGAGTTTTTAATCCTTTCACCAAAATACGGTTTGTTACTTCCGTTTGTCCGTTTGCTTGTGGGTGAGAGACCGAAGTGAACCGCTGTTGAATATTCAACTCTTGGCACCAATTCTTGAATGTTTTGTCAGTAAACTGAGTCCCATTATCCGAAATGAGGATATGGGGTATGCCAAATCGGCAAACTATGTTCTTCCAGACAAAATCTAATGCCTTTGAGCTCGTTATCGTAGCTAATGGTTCAGCCTCCACCCACTTTGTGAAGTAATCCACGGCAACGATCAAGAATTTCATTTGCCGGGGAGCTTGTGGTAGTGGTCCTACTATGTCTATGCCCCATTGCATAAAAGGCCAAGGGCTTTGCATAGCACATAGATCAGTCTGCGGCGTCCTTGGGATATTTGCATGGATTTGGCATTTCGTACATTTCTTAACTAGCTGTACTGCTTCTTGTACCAAAGTTGGCCAATAATATCCCCATCTCAGAACTTTTTTAGCTAATGCTCTAGCTCCGATGTGGCTACCGCAAGATCCTTCATGAACTTCTCTAAGGATGTAATCCGTCTCTTCTGGTCCTACACATCGCAATAACGGTTGAAGGTAGGACTTTCTATATAGGACTCCTTCATGAAGTTCATACCGAAGTGCTCGGCATGTGATTTTCCTTGCTTCTCTCTTATCCTCGGGCAGTTGTCCTTGATCTAGATACTTTAATATTGGCGTCATCCAGTTTGGTGAACTGGTTACTGAGTGTACTTCAGCTTCATCAATGCTTCTGTGCGGTAATTCCTCCACCTTTGAGCTCGGATATGAGGCCAACTTACTTAAAGTATCTGCTCGGCTATTTCCCGCTCTGGGAATGTGGATTATCCGAAAATAAGAGAAATTTCGGCTAATACTTTGCGCTTTGTCCAAGTATTTTTTCATCCTTTCACCACGGGCTTCACTTGTACCCAGCATGTGATTCACTATGACTTGTGAATCACAATGAATTTTGAGAGAGTTGACAAGTAGATGTTGCGCTAACTGAAGTCCGGCAAGAAGGGCTTCGTATTCGGCTTCGTTATTAGTGGTTGGGAATAAGAACTGAAGTGAATAAGTTACTTCGTGTCCGTCGGGAGCGATAAGTAGAATACCAGCTCCACTTCCTGTCTTATTCGAAGCTCCATCTACGAATCCAATCCAACAGTCCGGCGGCTCTACTTCGGGTTTCTGGGGCTGTGTTAGTTCGTCATTGGTAGGATTTTTCTGTTCGGCAATAATAGGGATTGCCTGATCGAACTTTGCCTCTACAAGAAAATCTGCCAAGGCTTGTCCCTTGATGGCTTTCCGAGGTAGATATTCTATTGAATGTTCTCCCAACTCTATGGCCCACTTGGCAATTCTGCCCGACGCTTCGGGCTTAGTCAAAACTTGCCGAAGTGGAAGATCGGTTAAGACGCACACTTTGTGAGCATAGAAATATGGCCGCAGTCTCCTTGCTGCATTTACTAATGCCAGAGCAATTTTTTCCAGAGGTTGATACCTTGTTTCGGGACCTCTTAATGCTCGGCTTGTAAAGTAGATAGGACGCTGTTTTAGGCCTTCTTCTCGTACAAGCACCGCGCTAATGGTTTGATCTGATGCTGCTAAATATAAGAATATCACTTCGGCATCTGTTGGAGCAGAGAGAGTAGGCAGTTCGGTTAAATAACTTTTGAGTTCGTCAAAAGCCTTTTTCTGTTCGGCTCCCCACTCAAACTTTGGTGCCTTCTTCAAAACATTGAAGAACGGCATTTGCTTTTCGGCTGCTTGGGAAAGGAATCTATTCAGTGCGGCTAGACATCCAGTTAGCCTTTGCACATCATGTATGGACTTCGGCATTGCCATGTTCTGAACAACTTGAACCTTTAGGGGATTTGCCTTGAGTCCTTCCTTTGAAACCCAATAACCCAGAAATTTTCCCGAAGAAGGATATTTTACTTCAAATAATACATCCGCTTTCAGCAATTGGCGGACTTCGTCATGGATGACTTGATTTCTTTCTGCCGCAAAGAGTCTTTGCTTCTGTTTTATAGGCCGGACTGAAGGATCAATATTTAACCGATGTGTAATTACCTCGGGAGACACTCCAGTCATGTCCAACGGAGACCACGCAAAGACATCTTTGTACTCTTTGAGGAGCTGGATGGTCTTTTCCCGGAGTAGAGGTGTTCCCGCGGAACCGATCTTGACCGTTCTGGATGGATCATCTTCGTATAACTGAACTTTCATCGAGTTCGGCTCCGGTGTGACTTCGTTCATTTCGCCTGCCTCTGACTCCGGCTGCTGTGATTGCTATGCTTGATGGTGCCGATCTGATTGTTCGGCACTTTTAAGCGCAATCTGCAAACATTCTTTTGCTCTCTTTTGATCACCTCGGATGACTGCTATCCCTCCTTTAGTGGGGATCTTGATTGTGAGGTGATAAGTAGAGCAAATGGCCCGAACTGTGTTGAGCCAGTCTCTTCCCAGTATGATGTTATACGGGGATCGAACTTTTACCACAAAAAACTCGATCACCGTACTGGAGCTAGTAGGCGCTCTTCCTACCGTAATCGGAAGGCTGATAATACCTTCAGGGCGGGTGTCCTCCTGGGCGAAACTTTTCAGAGGAAGTGGGGCCGGACTGAGCCGAGCTGGATCCACTTCCAGTTTATCAAAACATTCTTTAAAAAGAATGCTAACCGACGCTCCTGTATCCACAAACACTCTGTGGATCAGTTTGTTTGCCACTCCAGCTTGAATGACAATAGCGTCTTGATGAGGAGAAATGGCCGGGACGGGATCTGCATCTGAAAATGTAATTACTTCCTCCTTCTTCAGCCTTTTATGTGTTGGCTCCTCTCGATTGAAGCCTCTGCGCTCTGATTTTAGAGACGATTTAGTCTTCCCGGCTGGGAGAGCGTCAATAGTCTGGATCACTCCATCATATTGCGGCTCGTCATCGTCTTCGGGATCCTGTTGCCTTTTAGGATCCTGAGGAGCGCAGTTCGCACTTCTCTGTTTCTTATTCTTTTTCGGCGGCTTGCTTTGGTATTTTTTTAACGTCCCTGCTTTCACAAGAACATCAATATCTGCTGCCAAATTTCGGCACTCCTCGGTATCGTGACCGTGGCATTGATGGAAGGAGCAATATTTATCCTGACTTCGGCGCGTGGCCGATTTCGTCATCGGCTTTGGTTTTTCGAACATATCAGAATGCAGTTCGAAAATTTCCGCTCTCGACTTGTTCAATGGTACGAACTGAGCGGGTGGTTTCTCAGGATTGAGACGTGGTCCCAATCTGTCTTATACCGGTGCCCTTTGAATTCTTTCAAAAGGAGTTCGGCGAGGATGTCCCTGATCGCTATGATCGGGCTTCCTCTTGTCTCCTCTGGAAGAGCTGTCTAAAGACCGTTTTCGACGGTCTGCCTCATCCGCACGAGAAAACTGGTCCGCAATGTCCCACATCTCTTGAGCTGTTTGCGGACTGCATTCCACGAGCTTTCTGTAGAGAGCTCCTGGCAGAATTCCATTTTGGAATGCCGAAATGACAAGTAGATCATTGAGATCATCTACTTGTAGGCATTCCTTGTGGAATCTTGTCATGAAGTCGCTAATCTTTTCATCGCGACCTTGACGTATAGAAAGCAGCTGAGCCGAAGTGATTCGGGTTTCAGCTTTCTGGAAGAACCTCCTATGAAAAGCATCCATTAGATCTCTGTAAGATCTAATGCTGCCTTGAGGGAGGCTATCAAACCACCTTCTTGCGTTCCCGATGAGCAGCTCGGGAAACAGCTTACACATATGAACCTCATTGAGACCTTGGTTCGCCATATTATACTGATAGCGTCCCAGGAAATCATGAGGATCTACTAACCCGTCATAAGTCACTGACGGAGTTCGGTAATTCTGTGGCAACGGAGTTCTGGTGATATCATCCGAAAATGGAGTCTTCAGCGCTCCATACATAGCGAATCCGGCATCTCTACGGTATGGTGGAGATGGAGTTCTCCTGTGATTTCGGTAACAAGGAGGAGAAGGAACATATCGGTGGTGAGGATTCTTTCTCCTGGAAGATACGACACTACTGCGGTAGTGACTTTCATGTCTGGAGGGGGAGGGAGAATCCGCCGTTTTCTTCTCCGGCTTCTGGCTCTTTTGCAGGAATGTTAAGAACTCATCCTGCTTCTCAGCCAAGAACAACTTGACAGCCTCATTCAAATCGTGCTGCTGGGGAGGCTCGGTGCGATGACTTTTTGAGTGGTTTGTTCTTTCACCGTGAGAACTGGAGGCAGATTTCTCCCGAGGCTGTTTTCCAGACCTACGGGCTGGACTAGCTTCCTCACGTTAATCACGGACGGAAGTATGGGTATTATGTGATCTGGTACGCATTTTTTGGTGGAAAAGGATCAAAAACTCGCTTTTATCACAGTTTTGGTTCTCTGTTTCCCACAGACGGCGCCAGTGATGAACGATCACAACACGGAAAATTACGTGGTTCGATTTACTGAGGTGAATCTACGTCCACGGGAAGAAGAGAGGGCAAATTTGTATTGCTTGGTCTCGCTTACAGATTACAATACTGATTTGCTATAAGATTCAGGATCTAGAGAGCTTAACCCTGTCTATCTGATCTAAGTTCTATTTCGAACTAAGATCGTGGTTTGCAGCCCTGGTAGTGGGGTTGATAACTGCTTAATACCACTAAATAGATCGTGGGTGTAATGGAGGTCGTGGAGATCCTGCATGGGTCCACTATCTCCTTGTTCGGTCGAACACTGAGACCGAACTGCTGAACTTTGCCGATCAGCTTTTGCCGATCTGAGAGTTGAGCTCGATTGGTCGGCTTTTACCGAGCTATAGGCTGTGACCGAACTCTTTGGTTGTGCCGAACTGATACTACCGAGCTATAGGCTGTGACCGAACTCTTTGGTTGTGCCGAACTGATACTCTTTCTTGGGTTTTGAGCTGATGGGCCGTCACTGCTATTGGGCTCGCAATTATTGTTTAGTTGTTTAGTTCGTATCCCATCAATAACTTTTACTTGTGTTTCACTTTTGAAAACAAAAAGTGGAGAAGGAATCAGTAGCAAATGCCTGTAATAATCTAAAAAAAAAAGTCCTCTTACATTTGCGATAATATTTAAGTGCTGATAAAACGTGCGTCAACCATGTAATAGTAGTATATAGTATTACATTATTTTCACTTTTGAGACACAAAAATAAAACAATTTTGCTTGTGTAAAGCAGTAAAGGAACTGCAATGAACACCTTTGAAATATAAATAAGTGATTCTATAGCAATAACAATAACACTAGTAGTAGTTACACATCAATTGGTTGGACGAAACCTCACTAGGGTTTGATTGGTCCCCTAATTTGTGATCATGTTATCCAAAAAGGTCAAATACTCTATTTTTAATCCTTTCTACTCTGTTTTGGTACATCATCAAGCTAGCCTTAAATAAACTCTCAACATGTCAGGAGTTTCTGCAAACATACCGCTAGACATATGTGAAAAGCTTTGAATCAAGAAACCATACGACCAACTGTGTTCATTGGTAGCTCTCTCGCGCTCCCTATCTTTTCTTCGTCTCCAATGCCTCAAGAGAGTTTGCATCAGCGTAATAGAGTTGTGAGTCACACTCCGCCTCCAACAACATGAAAAACTGTATCTTGCTGTCTCATTAGGCAGCAGCCTCTTTCTTTCGAGCCCACAGCATCACAAGGGAGAATCCCATCAACGACATAATCACAGTCTGCTTAATTCACCAAAAGAAGACAATCAAATCAGTAGTAAAGAGGGTAAAGCTGCAGCTTTTCTTAACATATATGATGTAAGAATCGTGGCTGTCTTCTTTTGAACGAAGGATGTGGTTATGGACTTACGGAGATAGCCGGGGGATGCTGACAAGAGGGTCTTCGAAGAACTTATTGGCAAGCGCAAGGCCTAAAAGACTGCTTTGCATGCCTGTCCAAGGGTGTAGGAATCAGTTCAACTCCATATCATTGTTCATCCTGATTGTATAAATAGTTGTATCTTAGAGATAAAGCCGACCTGTCTCGTATGATAGTGTTCTTTACAGAGGTTTTACATCAGGCAGATCACGAAAAGCTAGACCGGTGAGGGAGTATCCGGCAATGAATGCTGACAAATGGAATGCAATCACCAGCAGCAGCACTGAAATCCCAGAAGGGGACATCACTGATTCAACGTTGATAGCAAGTGGTGCTCCAACGCAGAGTGCAGTCACAAACACTGAGAGAGGAGGCAGAATTGGACGAATTGCAGTGCAAAGTTTAGGAAAGATCTGCAGGTGTGAGACAAGAAAAAGTAAGACACTACTGTACAAAAACAAGCAAATTTGGATTAGTCTATACCTATTCAAGAGCAACCCGGTGGCGATAGGAGTGACAACAATCTGCAGAATATTGGAAACCATTCCTTTCACGTCAACGGGCAGCTTAGTCCCGATAAGCAGTAACGACAAGAAGGGTGTGACAAAGTCTGCTGAAGCAGTGGACAGAGATGTCATGACGATGCTAAGCGGAGCCATTTCTGGATCTGTCAAAAATGTGGCATAATTCGAGAGCTGCGCCCCACTAACACAAGATGTTAACATGATCCCAACAGCTGAAACACAGAGTAGCCAAAGTTAGGCCTTTTTAATCACTTCTCATGAAAACACTCACCAAGAAATCTAACCTAGGGGAGTTGGGAGACCGAAGATTGTCATTGAAATCGTGCCAAAAATATATCCAAAGAGAGGCTTTATGACAAACTGTCCAATGTAGCCAGCAGAAATGGCTGCTGGTCTCCTAAACGCTTCAAGAAAATCCTTCTCGCTTGAATTAACTCCGACAGCAAACATCAGAAAGCCTAATGCTGGAGCATAATACCTAATGATTTAAATTATCATAATTTAAGCTGTTAATATGAACACACATTAACAGTAATGAGCAATCAAAAACCTCGTCTACTATATATGATCACCTAACCATCTTTTGTAGAACAATGCAACAGAAGAGCATACCAATTAAGTCAGACAAAAAACTCTATCATTTGACTATTTTGAGTAATCGAACACACCTGTTAGTGAACCAAGTGAATGAAGGCGGGTACACAAGAACCAATATTGTGCTGGCTAGAACCACTTGAGGCAGAAAAGAATTTGCTCCTTTCAAAATGGCGAGTAAGGAAACTTTCTCCTGAATCTGAAGGCAGAAGTAAATTTACCTCAATTTAGTATTGTGATAAGGCTATCAAAAGCCATGTTCTAACAGGAGTAAGATATTTCAAGAATCATTCTTTAAGATTTTATCCTAGATTTGAAGAAGATACAGACATGAAAGATACCTTAGGAGAATCAGATTCGTGCTCGAATGATGATACATTATCAGGAGCATACTTGCTGATTAATGAGAATCTACCTAATCCACCTATATTGGTTAAATTACAAAAAAAAATTACAAAAAAATTAATGTGAGCTAAAATAAGAAAAGAAGAAGTCACCAGAGGCTGGATGATAAAGGAAGGTTGAGGAACGAAGCCGTGAAAAAGAGAAGAGGGATTTATTAAACAAAAGTCAAAACTTTTTCACTTGATCTCGGTTTTATTTTTTGACCAACCTGAAAAGTGTGAGGAATTGTGGCGGGATGAACGATGGGGGATTGACTGGGAAATTTGGGGAAAGATGGAAGGCAGTGGAAGGTGTGAGAGTGGTGGAGTAGGTTGCCATTGACGCTCATGATTCTAATCGAACAGTTGAGAGAGAGAGAGAGTGTGTCAAATGTACTTTATAGTCTGTGCAGATCTTATGTTAGCAATACCATCATTTGAGCAGATTTATATATAGTTTGTACTAATACATTAAAAAATATTACTAAAACTTTTAATTTTATAAATTCATGAAAATAAAAACTCGATTAGTTGTTCTACTTATTTATTTGAAGTTACGGATAAAACAATCAAATCGAGTTTTTATTTTTATAAAATTTGTAAAATTATAACATTTTTTAACACATTTATTAGAATCAAATTAAATATATAAAACAAAATAAACAATGCTAAACATATGTCGAAAAGTGTCAAATATTACAATGTTTATGCTGATAATATTTATTCATTAAACATTTATGTCTAATAACAGTATAAAGTAATCAATTTATATAAATTCAAAATCTTCTAATATTTCAATATTAAAAAAATACACTTCACATATACTCCATATACTAGTAGTACTATATAACTGAAGTAAATACTTATATACATAAGCATTGAATTTAGCATGTATTTAAAAAAAGATTCCTTGCTTGGGAACATATAGAGGGTTTTTTTTCAAACTTTAATTTGTTTACTAATTCTCAAAATTGCTATTAGAACTTCTTTTTTTCTTTGTTTAGGAAAATAAATTAATTAACCATGCGAAAACATCTCATTCTATAATCTGCAAATGGTATTATTTATTAATATGAATCAAACATACACTGGTGGCAAGGGAATAAATTAATAAAGTTAAACAATTTTAATTAGTTGTCTGATTGCATGCCAAATTATTCCTTTCTAGATTCCATTATCTTCCATTTTGTCACTTTGTTGATTAAATAAATTAATTAACCATGCGAAAACCTTCTTTGCAAGTGGCTCGCCACGTCAGCCAAAACATGTTCCTCAAAATTATTTTGCCAAACGTTTTACCTAAAATTTTTTAAATAGTGTTTCTATTTTTATTTTCATTATATCCCTTATCTTGTGAACGGAGGAATGTTAAAAAAAATTAATAATTAAAAGTGAAAAAAAAGAGTACAAGCAATGAATTTGTGAAAATCTTTTAGCTTAAAAGCTTCGATTGAAATATGCATTAACTTAGAAGATATTGTTTAGTTCATTATTTTTATTAGGAGGAATGTTAGGATTTGATTTGATATAGTAGGATTTGATTTTTTTTTAATATATTTTTTAAAATATTCTATTGTGAAACTCATGGCCCGATTAAATATAATCTCTGAAATCTTTTCGTATATTCCACTTTTTAATTTCTTAAATATTTTCTCTAAACTAAATTACTAGTACTCCATTTCAACAAACTTTAATTAAATATGTGAGGATATCAGATTGTCACATGATTAACTATTTTGATTATCTGATAGATATAATTTGATGTGCTAATTTTAGATATATATTTCTCCTAATTGATATGATATAGTATAATACACACGGGTAGACATAATATGATGTGCGATTATATTTTCCAGAGTTGCGAATTCTCAAATTAATTAAGACTTATTTTCAGGGGAAATAAAATGTGACTCATTTTTCGGAAGCTAATATCTGAATCGGCCTATTTCAGGAATTTTGTTCCATTTTTTTATTACTATTATATATACAATAAAACAAATGCAATAATTTTGTATATCGCATTTTTAAATATACATTATTCGAAGGCAATCATATATTCATATTAATACATTATAATACGCAATCGACATCATATTTACGACAAATTCAAAGCAACATTACTTGACACGTTTTATAGTTTTGCCACTTTATTAAAACAAGTGTTGTTTACGTATTAAAAGAATAAACTAATAAGAGCTCTGCTTTTCAAATTCCTTCTTTCAACAAATTCAGATGTTTCTCTGCCAAATTCTGCTGTTTTTCTTCCTCACAACTAAGAGAGGATCATGAAATTTCCATATTTCGGAGTTACTGAGCTCAAATCCCTGACTCACTCAGGTGTTTCGGGTGTCGGATTTTGGAATTGATTTTCACCATTTGTGTGTTTGATTGCGGCAGCAATTGATTGATCAATAGATTAGGTTTTTGTGTCGGCGTGACATGACTTGCAATGCTGTGGATGAGGAGGATCGCAGGCTCGTGGAGGATTACGTGAAATTGGAGGGTGGCGGCGGCGGCCAGTGGCATGCTGAGACGTCGACGTCTGGTTGTTGCGGAGGCGACACAGGCGGAGGCGATGAGGCTTCCTCTGATGGTGGGTGGTGGTTGTGGTCTTTGTGGTGGTGGGTGAAACTTGTGCTGGTGGTCTTGTTTGTTGCCGTTTTGGGCGCGGTTTTCTTCAAATGGATCGGACCCTTTTTCATGGATAAGGTTAATTCTGTTTCTGATTTATCCACAAAATTGATGTTTTGCTCGTAAAATTGAGGAGTTTTCAGTGAACGCATGGTTTTCTCATTTGTTTGTTGTTCCTCTGTTACATAAATTTTTGATAAAGTGTTTTCTTTTCTTTTTTTATAATGTCTCATGCTTGTGGTTTCTTGCTGATATTACCCTGTGGAGTTTACTCTCAATTCTTGATTAAAATTCTAGCACTTTAGTTATCATTGGCTGTTAGATATGTAGTTATTGTTAAAGCTAGATATGCACTTTTCATTCAATCAGTGTTATATATGCTGGGCTCTTAATAATCATAATTAAGTTCCATTAGCTGTGATGCATTCGACAAGTTATTGTCATTCCACGATTGACGTAATGTCTGGAAACTGATCTTTTTGTCCTTACATGGATCCAGTTGCTGAATATCTCTGGAGTAATATATCCAAATACTCATTTGATAATTGTTTTGATTAGTCTGATGCTATTGTTTAAATTATCCAGAGAAAGGTGTCATAGGCCCACAATGTAAGATCGTTTTGGCTGTAGAATATCATGTTAATTGTTAGATGCGATGCAAATATGCAATAGTTTATCCCAGGAATGTAATCTGATGGCTTCTCATAATTGCATCTCTTGAGTCTAGACCATTTCATGTAAGCCAAGAGACAGTTGGAAATCATTCACACATGTTCACAATATTTATTGTAACATTATTACCCTAGGTATGTTCTAATTGAATATGCTTTTTATGTTTTCCAGGAAATTATACCCATGATAAATTGGGTGCAGAGTACTTTCAGCACAACTATTTTAGGACTCATAGTGTTTGCTTCTCTGGCAATATTCCCAGTATTTCTTATACCTTCTACACCATCCAAGTGGGTTGCTGGGATGACTTTTGGTTATGGTTATGGTTTTCTGTTGATCACTGCTGGAGTTTTGATTGGCAGTTCTATTCCTTATTTCATTGGTTCATTATTCTACCATAGAATCCATGTATGTCAAGCAACTTACTTCACTTTTGTATTTTTCTTGTGCTCCGGCTTTTATACTCCACAATAAGCACACACCATATCTTCTCACATGCAGGCATGGTTAGAAAGGCACCCAAAGCGAGCTTCGATCATAAGACTGGCTGGCGAAGGAAACTGGTTTAGTCAGTTTCGAGCTGTTTCTTTGATTAGGATTTCCCCATTCCCTTATATCATATATAACTACTGTGCCGTGGCTACAGATGTGAGATATGTTCCTTATTTGTTGGGGACTGCGGTGGGAATGGTGCCAGATATAATTGTTGCACTTTACACGTGAGAACTCCTTGCTTCACTCCTCTGTGTGTGTGTGAATCTCTGGATTTTCTTACTATCTGTCTATAAAAATATGCAAAATAAATAGAGTTGAAGTTTTTTGTTGGTCTCTACTAAAGCACATTTGTTTTCAGTACTGACAAATACAGTCCATGAACTTTGAACATGTAAATGTCAATTCATATGCAGTATCGGTCTCATTTTTTAAATGAGTTCTATATTCAACACCAGGTAGTTCCACTTAAGATATTTTTATTATGTTTATGATTATTCTCTCTGTTTTTCCTGTGAAGATTACATAATTTTGAATCCACATGTCCTTTTGGAAACTAGGCTGTGGAGAACTTATTGTTCTTTGTACTACTTCACCACCACTTGCTATGAAATTTTGATGTCAATTTGCTTCTGATCGAAATATTGCTTGCTTTCCTTTTTGCATGATTATATGCCCTCTATGATTCCTGTCTTCTGTTCCTTTACTCTATTATGGTTCTGATTCTCGATCCGATTCTGTAGCTTTGTATGAGAATGTCTTTATAACAGGAATGCCATTTTCTGACATTCCTGGTTTCCGTTAGCATCTAAACATTGTCATGTGCCCAAAGTGTGCTAACATCCTACTCTGTGTGCCCAAAGTGTGCTTACAGTTCGTGCTTGCTGTTTGTAGAGGGATCCTGATTAAAACATTAGCTAATGCTTCACAAGATGGGAAGCCTATGCCAGTTTCCCAGATGGTGATTAACGTGGCCGGGTTTTGCATCACTGTGAGCGCGACTGTAGCAGTGACGTGGTATGCAAAGAGGCGACTGAAGGAACTACAGATGCAAGAGGAGCTTTTGTTGTAGGCAAAACTGAAGATGGATGCCTAAATATGAATCAACAACTGTGCTTGTCATACATTGGTATGTATCGACTAAAGTCATATATAGACTTATGTATGTACTCAACAAATGGAAACCACAGGTTCTTTACAATGGTGTTATTCCTTTCTTTTTCTAATGTGAATACATATATTTATACGAACCCATTTCTTCAAATGACATTACTTTGACTGAATAAAGTATATAGTATTTCTTATTCACACCCAGTAACTGATTCTAAGTTGGTAATTTAATTTTACTTAGACATTATATATTAAAAATTTTAAAAATTGAATTTTGATTCAACTAAAACAATAACAGAGGTCCTTTATTTTATTTCGTATTCCTACAATTTAAATGGAAGAAATAAAAATGCTTGTCAGCCTGAAAATGGTATTTGCCACTAAAATATCAAAATTTAGAGTATTTTGTCCCCCAACCAAATTAAGAAAATGAGAAAAAATGAAATAAATTGAAAGTCAAAACCAAAATGCAATAATCGCTAGGATCCAAATCAAGTAGCAGTATTAACATAGTATTATTTCCGCGTAAAATTATTTTTTTTATTAGCACTAAGACGCACTCTGTTTGTTGGCCCCATGGTTGATTATAATTTTATAACACTCATACTTATAATTGTTTCAATGATTGGCAATCAACAATATGTGCTGAAATTACTTAATTAAACTCTGCATTTCTATAATTCTATTGTATTTTTGAATCGGATTCATACATGATGGGGTACGAACTAAACCCTAATGGCAAGCCCAATAACAGCGACGGCCCATCAGCCCAGAGCCCAAGAAAGAGTATCTGTTCGGCACCAAAGAGTTCGGCACGACCAAAGAGTTCGGACTCAGCCTACAGCTCGGTAAAAGCCGACCAGTCAAGCTCTCCTCTCAGATCGGCAAGAGTTGATCGGTAAAGTCCAGCAGTTCGGTCTCAGCATTCGACCGAACTAGGAGTTAGTGGACTCATGAAAGGCCTCCACGACCTCCACTATACCCACGATCTATTTAGTGGTATGAAGCAGTTATTGAGCAGTTATTGCTCACCCACGATCTTGTTAGTGGGGCTGCAAACCACGATCTTAGTTCAATGTATAAATAGAACTTAGATCAGATAGAAAAGGGTTAAGCTCTCTAGAGATAAAATAGCATATAGCAAGTCTGTGTTGTAAGCTGTAATCCCAGATCAAGCAATACAATCTTGCCCTCCCTTCTTCCCGTGGACGTAGATTTACTTCAGTAAATCGAACCACGTAAATTCTTTGTGTCATAATCTTCATTCTCTACCAGCATTTATTAACATCAATAATTCGCGGATTCATCACTGGCGCCGTCTGTGGGAAACAGAGAACAAAATTTGTGATAAAGCGAATTTTTGATCCATTTTTTCCACCCAAAAAATGCATACCAGATCGCAGAATACCCGTATTCCAGCCCGTGAGAACCAGGAGGAAGCCAATCCATCCCATAGGTCGGGAAAACAGCCTAGGGATAAATCCACCACCAGTTCTCATGGCGAAGGAACAAGCCGCTCCAAAAATCGTCCCACTGAGTCTTCCCAGCAGCCCGATTTGAATGAGGCTGTCAAGCAGTTTTTGGCTGAAAAGCAGGAGGAATTCTTAACCTTCCTGCGAAAAAGCCAAAAGCAGCCGGAGACGAAAACGACGGATTCTCCTTCTCCCTCCGCACAAGAAAGTCACTACCGCAGTAGTGTCGCATCTCCCAGGAGAAAGAATCCCCGTCCCCCACATATTCCAGCTCCTCCTCGGTACCGGAATCACAGGAGAACTCAATCTCCTCCATACCGACGAGATATCGGATTCGCCGTGTACGGAGCACTGAAGACTCCGTTCTCGGACGACATCACCCGAACTCCCCTACCACAGAACTACCGAACTCCGTCGATGACTTACGACGGGCTCGTGGATCCTCACGATTTCTTGGGGCGCTATCAATATAACATGGCGAACCAGGGTCTCAACGAGGTCCACATGTGCAAGCTGTTTCCCGAGCTGCTCATCGGGAACGCAAGAAGGTGGTTCGATAGCCTCCCCCAGGGCAGCATCAGATCTTACCGAGATCTAATGGATGCCTTCCACAGGAGGTTCTTTCAGAAAGCGGAAGCCCGAATCACTTCGGCTCAGCTGCTTTCCATTCGTCAAGGTCGCGACGAAAAAATCAGCGACTTTATGACAAGATTCCACAAGGAATGCCTGCAAGTAGACGATCTCAACGATCTGCTTGTCATCTCGGCATTCCAAAATGGAATCTTGCCCGGAGCTCTCTACAGGAAGCTCGTTGAGTGCGGTCCGCAGACAGCTCAGGAAATGTGGGACATTGCGGACCAGTACTCCCGGGCCGATGAGGCAGACCGTCGCAAACGGTCGTTAGACAGCTCATCGTCCCGAGGAGACAGAAGGAAGCCCGATCATAGCGATCAGGGGCATCCTCGCCGGACTCCATTTGAAAGAATTCAAAGGGCTCCGGTGCAAGACAGATTGGGACCTCGTCTCAATCCCGAGAAGCCGCCCGCTCAGTTCGTACCGCTGAACAAGCCGAGAGCGGAAATTTTCGAACTGCACTCTGACCTGTTCGAAAAGCCAAAGCGGATGACGAAATCAGCCGCGCGCCGACCACAGGATAACTACTGCTCCTACCATCAAGACCACGGTCACGATACTGAGGAGTGCAGAAACTTGGCTGCAGGCATCGATGTTCTTGTGAAGGCAGGGACATTGAAAAAATACCGAAGTAAGCAGCCAAAGAAGAATAAAAAGCAGAGTGGTGCGAACTGCGCTCCTCAGGATCCGAAAAGGCAGCCGGATCCCGAAGACGATGACGAGCCGCAATATGATGGAGTAATCCAGACTATTGACGCGCTCCCTGCCGGGAAGACCAAGTCGTCCCTAAAGTCAGAACGCAGAGGCTCCAATCGAGAGGAGCCAACGCATAAAAGGCTGAAGCAGGACGAAGTGATTACGTTCTCGGCTGCTGATCCCGTCCCGGCCATCTCTCCTCACCAAGACGCCATTGTCATCCAAGCCGGAGTGGCAAACAAACTGATCCACAGGGTGTTTGTGGATACAGGAGCGTCGGTTAGCATTCTTTTTAAAGAGTGCTTCGACAAACTAGAAGTGGACCCAGCTCGGCTCAGTCCGGCTCCGCTTCCCCTGAAGAGCTTCACCCAGGAGGACACCCGCCCTGAAGGTATTATCAGCCTTCCGATCACGGTGGGGAAAGCGCCTACTAGCTCCAGTACGATGATTGAGTTTTTCGTGGTGAAAGCTCGGTCCCCGTACAACGTCATCCTGGGAAGAGACTGGCTCAACACAGTTCGGGCCGTTTGCTCCACCTATCACCTCACCATCAAGATCCCTACTAAAGGAGGGATAGCGGTCATCCGAGGTGACCAAAAGAGAGCAAAGGAATGTCTGCAAATTGCGCTTAGAAGTGCCGAGCAGTCAGATCGGCACCACCAAGCATAGCAATCACAGCAGCCGGAGTCAGAGGCGATGACCGAAGTCATACCGGAGCCGAACTCGATGACAGTTCAGCTGTACGAAGACGATCCATCCAGAACGGTTAAGATCGGCTTCGCGGGAACGCCCCTACTTCGGGAAAAAACCATCCAGCTCCTCAAGGAGTATAAAGACGTCTTTGCATGGTCTCCGTTGGACATGACCGGAGTGCCCCCCGAGGTAATCACTCATCGGTTAAATATTGATCCTTCAGTCCGGCCGATAAAACAGAAGCAAAGACTCTTTGCGGCAGAACGAAGTCAAGTCATCCATGACGAAGTCCGTCAATTATTGAAGGCGGATGTGTTATTCGAAGTGAAGTATCCTTCGTGGGTGGCCAATCCTGTCATGATCAAGAAAAAGGAAGGAGGATGGCGGATGTGCATAGATTTCACCGATCTAAATAAGCACTGTCCCAAAGATTGCTATCCCCTTCCGAACATAGATAAAAAAGTAGAAGCTTTGATAGGCTTTGAAATTTTTTGTTTTCTTGATCTGTACAAAGGATACCATCAAGTTTTAATGGATGAGATTGACGCTTCAAAAACGGCCTTCATTACTGATTTCGGCATTTTCGCTTATAAAAAGATGCCATTCGGTTTAAAGAATGCCGGAGCCACTTATCAAAGGATGGTAGACAAGCTTTTTCGGCACCTGATTGGAAAGGAGGTCGAAGTGTATGTTGACGATATAGTCGTCAAAAGCAAAAGCACTTCGGAGTACGAGCACAACCTCAAGTCCACTCTCAACGTGCTCAAGAAAGTCAACCTCAAACTTAATCCCCAAAAGTGTACCTTTTTGGTAGATTCGGGAAAGTTTCTGGGTTGTTGGGTTTCAAAGGACGGACTCAAGGCAAACCCCTCAAAAGTCCAAGTTGTTCAAAACATGGCAATGCCGAAGTCCATACATGACGTGCAAAGGCTAACCGGATGTCTAGCCGCACTGAATCGATTCCTTTCTCAAGCAGCCGAAAAGCAACTGCCGTTCTTCACGGTGTTGAAAAAGGCACCAAAGTTCGAGTGGGGAGCCGAGCAGAAAAAGGCCTTTGACGAGCTCAAAAGTTATCTAGCCGAGCTTCCTATGCTCTCTGCTCCAGCCGAAGCCGAAGTAATATTCTTATACTTAGCGGCATCGGATCACACCATCAGCGCGGTGCTTGTACGAGAAGAAGGCCTAAAGCAGCTTCCCATCTACTTTACAAGCCGAGCATTAAGAGGTCCAGAAACAAGGTATCAACCACTGGAAAAGATTGCTCTGGCATTAGTAAATGCAGCAAGGAGACTGCGGCCATACTTCTATGCTCACAAGGTATGCGTCTTAACTGATCTGCCACTTCGGCAAGTGTTGACCAAACCAGAAGCATCAGGCAGAATCGCCAAGTGGGCTATAGAGTTGGGAGAGCACACAATTGAATATCTACCTCGGAAAGCCATCAAGGGACAAGCCTTGGCAGATTTTCTTGCAGAAGCAAAGTTCGATCAAGCAATTCCTGTTATTGCCGAACAGAAGAATTCTGCCAATGCCGAGCTAGCACAGCCCTTGGAATCCGAAGTAGAGCCGCCGGACTGCTGGAGCGGATTCGTAGATGGAGCTTCAAACAAGATGGGAAGTGGAGCTGGTATTTTACTTGTCGCTCCCGACGGACACGAGGTAACCTACTCACTTCGGTTCCTATTCCCCACTACTAATAATGAAGCCGAGTACGAAGCCCTCCTGGCCGGACTCCAGTTAGCGCAAAGTCTGCTCGTCAAATCTCTCAAAGTCCATTGTGATTCACAAGTCATAGTAAATCACATGTTGGGTGCAAGTGAAGCTCGTGACGAGAGAATGAAGAAGTATTTGGACAAAGCGCAAAGCATCAGCCGAAGTTTCTCCTATTTTCGGATAATCCGCATTCCCAGAGCGGAAAATAGCCGAGCAGATACCTTAAGTAAGTTGGCCTCAGATCCGAACTCAAAGGCGGAAGAATTAATGCATCGAAGCATTGATGAAGCCGAGGTACATTCAGTATCCAGCTCGCCGAACTGGATGACGCCGATCTTGCAGTATCTGGATCAAGGACAATTGCCCGAGGATAAGAGAGAAGCTCGGAAGATCACATGCCGAGCACTTCGGTACGAACTTCATGAAGGAGTCCTCTTTAGAAAGTCTTACCTCCAGCCGTTATTGCGGTGCGTAGGACCAGAAGAGACGGACTACATCCTCAGAGAAGTTCATGAAGGATCGTGCGGTAGCCACATCGGAGCCAGAGCTTTAGCTAAAAAAGTTCTGAGATGGGGATATTATTGGCCAACCATGGTACAAGAGGCAGTGCAGCTCGTCAAGAAGTGTACGAAGTGCCAAATTCATGCAAATGTCCCAAGGATGCCGCAGACCGATCTATACACTATGCAAAGCCCTTGGCCTTTCATGCAATGGGGCATAGACATAGTGGGACCACTTCCTCAAGCTCCTCGGCAAATGAAATTCCTTATCGTTGCCGTGGACTACTTCACGAAGTGGGTGGAGGCTGAACCATTAGCTACGATAACGAGCTCAAAGGCATTGGACTTCGTCTGGAAGAACATAGTGTGCCGATTTGGCATACCCCACATCCTCATCTCGGATAATGGGACTCAGTTCACCGACAAGACGTTCAAGAATTGGTGCCAAGAGCTGAACATTCAACAGCGGTTCACTTCGGTCTCCCATCCCCAAGCAAACGGACAAACGGAAGTAACGAACCGGATTCTGGTGAAAGGGTTAAAAGCTCGGTTAGAACAAGCCAAAGGACAATGGGTAGAAAATCTCCCTCAAGTCCTATGGTCCTATCGAACTACACCCAAAACCTCCAACGGTGAAACTCCGTATAGTCTGGTGTACGGCACTGAAGCCGTAATTCCGGTGGAGATCGGCGTACCCAGTCCCCGAACTCTAAATTTCTCCTCAGAAATGAATGACGACGGACTGAGAGCAGAACTAGATCTCGCCGAAGAAAGAAGAGAATTGGCGTGCATAAAAGCAGCCAAGTATAAGGAGCAAGTAGCCCGGTATTATAACCAAAGGGTGAAAAAGCTTCAATTTCAAGTGGGAGATCTCGTCTTGAGAAACAACGAAGTAAGCCGAGCAGAAAAGCTGGGCAAACTCGAGCCCACATGGGAGGGTCCATATCGGGTGTCAGAGGTCCTCGGCAAAGGGTCTTATAAATTGACTCACATGTCAGGAGAACAAGTACCCCGAACATGGCACGTCTCCAACCTCAAGAAGTTCCACTTGTAAGAGACAAAGTCCGGTCAGTCTGTCTTGTGTCTAGTTCGGTCATAGGGGTACATGTTTTTATTTGTTTGTTTTTACTTGTACCTTTTACTTGTCGTTTTATAAAAAGTTTAAAGTTTTTTCTTTCGTCTTTTTCATTTTTTCTCTATGTGTTTTGTCTCTATGTGCTTGTCGTCTCTTACAAGTGGTACCAAGGTATATCGTTCTTTAAAGACTGATCCCCTTTTTAGATCGATTATTAAAGACTATTGTGAGTCCAAGCTTCTAAGGAGGATATAAGACCACAAGTCAGCTTAACAAGCAGTCCGTCTGAAACGAACTGCAATAAGCCAATGATTGTGAGTCCAAGCTTCCAAGGAGGATACAAGACCGCAATTCAGCTTAACAAGCACTTCGTCTGAAACGAACTGCAATAAGGGAAAGTCCGATCCACGCGATAAACCTCGCCGAATTAGGACGACCAAGTTCGGTCAAAGAAGTTTACCTCATAAGACCGGGGACGACCATGTCTGGTCAAAGAGGTTTACTGCATAAGACCACTTCGGTTAACTGGGAAAGTCCGATCCACGCGATAAAACTCGCCGAATTAGGACAAGGGAAAGTTCGATCCCGGCGACAAAAATCGCCAAATTAGAACACAAACCAAGTCTGGTCAAAGATGTTTATTTCATCAGACCAAAGACGAGTCCGGTCAAAGATGTTTACTTCATCAGACCAAAGACGAGTCCGGTCAAAGATGTTTATTTCATCAGACCAAAGACGAGTCCGGTCAAAGATGTTTATTTCATCAGACCAAAGACGAGTCCGGTCAAAGATGTTTATTTCATCAGACCAAAGACGAGTCCGGTCAAAGAAGTTTACTTCATAAGACCAAGGACCAAGTTCGGTCAAAGAAGTTTACTTCATAAGACCGAGGACAAGTACGATGAAATTTTTTCGCTAAGCTGTAAATACAGTGTTAGAAGCGAAAACAAAATTTCATTTTTCAAATCTTGTTCGGCATACAACTCAGCTACCCTACAAAATGGCGTTACGCTATTACAAAGGACTATTCTACTGTCCAGGATTGCTGAAGTTAAGCCACCTATCTGCAAAATCCTCTGGAAGCCGAGTTCGGTTGTTCCGAGCAGATGAAGAATAAGCAGGTCGACGAGATGCTATCCTCGACCCAACGCCTCTTCCCCGAGCCCGAGAAGTCCTAACACCTCGGCGATGAAGAGTCTCTGCAATAATCATCTGCTGATCTTGCTCGCTCATAGTCACAACTCCTCGGCGAATGTCAGTCCGTCCCTGTCTTGACGATTCCGGTTGCTCCTGAGCCCGTTCTCGTCTTGACGTTTCCGGCTGTTCCGGAGTTCGTTGATGACTGGAAGTAGGATTTTGAACAAGGGAACCAGAGGCTTGATCTGGAGTGCGAGCATCTGTTGGCACGACATGCCGAAGGAATCTTTCTATGGAGGGGCGCCGAGAAAGAACAATGTCGTACCGAGAAGCCCAGCGCCGTAATGATTTCACAACTTGTTGGCAAGTCGAGCTCTCCAGCGCATTGTCCCTCCGGAGTACATGATATTCCTCCCACAGTTCGTCAACTCGACTCTGAACATCTGATATGGTCAATCCCCCGCGCACACGGATGTAATCCTCGTACGCAGTCCTCTCAGCAATGGTCGTATTCAGCTCGGCCTCCAGATCCTTCTTATCGGACTCTAAGTCCTTATTATCGGCCTCCAGCTTCACTAAACGAGCCAGAAGCTCGTCATTCTTCGTCTGATCGGCTATAGCTCTTTTCTCAGCTTCGTCTAAAGCCGAAGAGTACAGCCGTTTCCAGTGAAGTAACTCCATCTCCTTGAGTACAAAGCAGCTATGTTAGTTCGGCAGCTGTACCGAGCAGATAGTAAAATACAACAGGAATAAAGGCGAGTACGAAAAGCTATACGAAGACAAGTGTAGAGAATTTTTCATTCACAAGGAAAATTTTTTACACTGGGAGGGCTTCAAGGCCATTTTACAAGGAAGAAACTAGACTAAGAGAAGGGAGACGAAATCATACTCCGCCAGCTTCGTCTCCGGCTCCTTGGTCTGGTTCAGCTTCTTTCTCCTGAGCTACCTCAGCCTCGGCCTCGCCTCCTGCCGGCCTCGCCTCCGCCTCCTGATCGGCTTCCTTCTCCGGATGCCCGGCCCGCTCAACTTCGGCCTCCAGCTCCGGCGGCTCGGCCTCACCCTCTCCGTTGTAAGTCGAAGCGGGTGAAACGGGTCCCACGGAGGCAAAGATAGCCTCCAGGTTCTCGTCCCGATCAGCTCGGCAACTCCGGACTCGGTCTGCAGAAAGCAGGACCGAAGATGAAGCGAGCTCCTCAAGGAGCGGCAGATTCTGAAGCCGAGCTGCTATTTCTCGGCTGTACAGAGGCAGCACGACGTCGGCCCCCTGCTCGCCCTTATCGGCAATTAGCCTTACCAGGCTACCGACAAAGGCCGAGAACTGGCTGCTCAAAAAGAGTTTCTCCGTGTAAACACGGAGAGCCTCCCCTTGGGCAACCACGGCAGCAGCATCGCTCCGCTTCGTCTGCTCTCGCTGGATGACGAGCTGGTTTTTGGCAAACTGAGCTTCATCCTGGGCCGAAATCCTAGCAGCTCTGGCCTTCTCAAAGTTAGCCTCAGCCTGTTCGGCCCGATGACAAGCAGCCGCCAACTTCCTCTGCATCTCGGCATAGTCATTGGACGCTTTGGAGAGTTCGACGGCGACGAGCTTGGAGAGCATATCGTTCCTCTGAAAATGAATAAAGAAAAAAGTCAACAAAGGGGCCACAAAAAATACAGGAAAAAAGCAAGGCCAGAAAATCAAGAAGAGAATTCACCTCGGCGAAGTCCGTGGGCCATAAAAACGGCTCACAGATATGTTCCGAAGGAGGCGCCAAGACCACGTCTTTCTCTGGCGCTCTCGGGGGCTTCTGGGCCTTCCCCCTCCCCTTTGCCGAAGTCGACTCCGGCTTCTTCGGATCCGAAGAGGTTTTTTGCCTTTTCGGAGTCCTCTCGGCATCAGACGCCGAGCTGGTGGTTTTCGGCCTCTCCGGCTCCTTGGACTCCGAAGATTTTCGGGTAGCCTTACTCAGCATGTACACTGCCAAAAAGCAAGAAAGCAAAGTCAGGTTTTCTTCGTTAAAGCAGTAGAGCATAAAGATAAAGAGAAATCCTCACCCTCGGCCTCTTCGTCCGAAGACGAGATGTCGAACACGACGTCGCCCTTGACGAGCTCAGACTCCGGGTATTGTTTCCTAACTATGGGAATCTTGTTGAGCTCGCCATCGAGCTCGTCCAACGGTTCAGGCCGAGGGTGACGGATAACGGACTCCGGCCCTCTCCAGGGAAAACTAGGAGCCGCGGTCCTATCATAGTAGAAGAAGCGATTTTGCCACTTCGGCCACTTCGTTTTACAAAAGGCTCTAAAGGGCTGTAAAGGGATCAAGTAAAACCAAGACCCTTTCCTCTTAAATTGAAAGAATTTAAGGATCGCCTTCAAAGACAAATCCCTTCCTAACCTACGGAGTTCGGCAGCGAAGGCCGACAAGTGCCTCCAAGAGTTCGGAGTCACTTGGCCTAAAGGAAGCTGAAAAAAATCTAGTAAATCTATAAAGGCAGAAGGGAGGGGGAAACGAAGCCCGCATTCTAAGCAGGCCTCGTACACGGTGGCGTACCCCTCCGGCGGGGAGTCAGCCCTATGATCACCGTCAGGTACCACCGCCTTCCCCCCAGGAAAAAAGTATTTTTCGGGTAGGGATATCACAGTATCCTTACTCAAAATACTAGGGAAATACTCTACGGTCTTCTCCCCGGACTCTTTCCGGCCAGAAGACCTCTTATCCCCTTTCCTACCGCTACCCGACTCCGAAGAAGAAGAAGACATTTTTCTTACTTTTTGAAGATGAAGAAAGTCTGAAGAAGCTCTTGAAAGCGGAAGAAAATTTCTCGAAAAAGAGAGAGTATAGAAGACGCAACAGCAAAAGTGTTCAAATGAGGAAAAAGGAGCATACTTATCAGATTCGGGAAAGATTTCGAGATCGTTGCGCCGTTTCGAATCCCACCTTTTCAGGATTCAACGGCCGGATTTTACTGTCGCATTTAATGCAGGCACGCGCAAGGCACGTCCCCTGACGTCAGCCTCCCCCTTACCATTATCCAGAATGCCGAAGTGACTCACCTCGCCGAAGTGATTCACTCCGCTTTTCGGGGGGGGTAGTGATGGGGTATGAACTAAACCCTAATGGCAAGCCCAATAACAGCGACGACCCATCAGCCCAGAGCCCAAGAAAGAGTATCTGTTCGGCACCAAAGAGTTCGGCACGACCAAAGAGTTCGGACTCAGCCTACAGCTCGGTAAAAGCCGACCAGTCAAGCTCTCCTCTCAGATCGGCAAGAGTTGATCGGTAAAGTCCAGCAGTTCGGTCTCAGCATTCGACCGAACTAGGAGTTAGTGGACTCATGAAAGGCCTCCACGACCTCCACTATACCCACGATCTATTTAGTGGTATGAAGCAGTTATTGAGCAGTTATTGCTCACCCACGATCTTGTTAGTGGGGCTGCAAACCACGATCTTAGTTCAATGTATAAATAGAACTTAGATCAGATAGAAAAGGGTTAAGCTCTCTAGAGATAAAATAGCATATAGCAAGTCTGTGTTGTAAGCTGTAATCCCAGATCAAGCAATACAATCTTGCCCTCCCTTCTTCCCGTGGACGTAGATTTACTTCAGTAAATCGAACCACGTAAATTCTTTGTGTCATAATCTTCATTCTCTACCAGCATTTATTAACATCAATAATTCGCGGATTCATCAATACACATCAATTTAGATAGCAATTACTAGTTCTTTATATAGTTAAATTGAGTCTTTACACTATGGTGCTATATTATACTCGTAAAATGTGTTTATATAGTTAAATGAAAAGAATGAATTTTCTAATAGTATTTAAAATATCCACGACTCATTTTCGATCAATAACTAATCAACTCACGTAAACAAATTAACAGTAAAGTTATAAACACGTTTTATCGATCGATTGTCAAAACATAAAAGTATTTTGGGACAAAATCTTCTACTCAACTACTACTATTCAAGAATGTTGAAAGTAAATAAAAAATGTTGTTTGCAGCAAAAGCTATAAATAATGGGATGGGATCCCCTGCTGTGGTGGGAGCACAGCAGGGGCTGCTGTGCCTCTCCTATACAAATATTTTAATATTAAATTCAAATGATTAAAAAAAAAAAAAAAAAATTAAAATATTTTTGTGAGGAGCAGCAGCCCCTGCTGTGCTCCCACCACAGCAGGGGATCCCATCCCATAAATAATGTAGTAGTACCCCATTTTTCAACCACTCTTGGACTTGTAACTTAATGCATGCATCAATTTCTTAAATTTCAACATATATTCCATTTTTTTTATCGTACAACGGCTACTGATTTCTGGATAGTTCTGGAAATTAATTTATACTAGTACTTAATATATTTTAGATTCAATCATTCAAAAGTAGCCAGTAAGAGAATAATAAAGAAATATACCCCTCGTTATTAAGTCGTTCTAAATTCTACATAGAGTTTAGGATTTAAAAATTTCATGGGTAAAGAGTCTATTTTATCTCATTGTTGATGGTGTTTATCTGAAAATGTTTCACCATTTAGGTAAATAATAGTATTTAGTATGCCTTATTTTATTTTTTTTAATAATAGTAAGTTATGTAAAACATTTCTTGTGATTGAAATATCGTTGTGACAATAAATATTACACGACAATTACACAAATTACATATTGATTATCCAAAACCAAACATCTATCATTCAACCAATTGTAATTTTAACTATCGCCGTCATTATTTTGATTGTCCACATTTTTTTCATGTAATTTTATTCTTAAAATGAAAAAAAGGGTACTAATTGGTGAAATATTTTCAGATAAACGCCCTAAAACAAAATCATAAACCGGATTTTTTCCTACCGTTGTAAACTCCCTCAAATAGAGTGACAAGTCGTCATTTCAGTTGTAAATATGGCAATAAACAATGAAAAATTCATCGTAATTATGGCTATAATTAGACAATCTATTAAACGCGGGGCTATGTAAAAAATAAATGAAAGTTTGACTGCTTGAGAACATGATATGAAATTTATTAAAAAGTTTAAGAACTGGAGTATTATTATTCGAAAAATAATTGATGGTGCGCAAATACAAATGGAAATGCGGACAAAAATATTTAATGCGGAACAAAACGGATTTAATTCTACCAACTTTTTTTTTAGGTACTTATTTTTTGTTCGTTGCTGTTTTCCGGTGACTGCGGGGAATCTGCCGCGGCGGAGGTGGGGGCGGTTGTTGAAGGTAGTAAATGCTTTCTCTTCTGTGCTGAAACTGACACCTTCATCGATAACATAATAATGGCCAAGATTTTAGCTGACAGATTGGGTTATTATTCTCGACTTTTTTAATGCTTTAATCCCTTATTTACTTCTTCTGGCATCATCAACCTTGTGCCACTGTGTTTGAAAGAGAAAGAGCTGCCGTTGTATTCACATTACTTGAAACTCTCTCTCTCTCTCTCTCTCTCTCTCTCTCTCTCTCTCTCATACAGACTTACATGAACACCTAGCTCAAATAATCAATAGTGGAGACATTAAATTGCACCCTTCTCTTTCAATCCAGCTCTCCCTCTCTCTCAATCACACACACACACAGACACACAGTGGTACCCTGCTTCTTGAAGTCTTGTACTTTGTTGAAGCTCAATAAAGAGATTTGCAAATAGCAGCTTAAAAGGGCAATCTTTATAGCATGTGTATCAATGTAAATCAATTCCATCATATTTCCAATTATGCACACAAAACAAGATCACATTTTTAATGATAAAATTGAGTATATCTGCAGATGTGAGTAGGAGCTGATCTTGCAGGTAAAATGCTGTTGTTTTGTTGGGATCATGAGAAAACTAGGTACAGTTTCCCATACTATTGCGTTTCTTTACGCCTTCTACCTGCTTAATATTGTCTCAATCTTTGTCTCTCCCATTACCCAAAAGGAGATTTTGCTTCAATTCAAGGGTGACATTTGGGATGACCCTTATGATTGTTTGAAGAATTGGGATTCTAGTAAAAACCCCTGCCAAGATTATGGTGGGGTATCTTGTGATTCGGATGGAAATGTTGTGAAAATTCTCTTGTGGAATTGTAGTCTTGGTGGGTTCTTATCCCCTGCATTATCTGGATTGAAATCTTTGAGGATTATATCATTGTTTGGGAATAAGCTAACTGGTAATATTCCTGTTGAGTATGGTGATATTGGTTCATTGCGGAAGATCAATTTAAGCTCCAACGCACTTTCTGGATCAATCCCGGAGTTTCTTGGAGATTTGCCAAACATAAGGTTTCTTGATTTGTCAAGAAATGAGTATAATGGAGAGATACCTTCAGCATTGTTCAATAACTGTTACAAGACTAGGTTCGTGTCGTTGGCACATAACAACCTCTCGGGCCCAATCCCCGTGTCTGTTAAGAACTGCTTCAATCTAGAAGGGATTGATTTGTCTTTCAACGGTCTTAGTGGGAGATTGCCTCCTGAATTGTGTGAAATTCCAGCAATTTCATATCTGTCTGTGAGGAGTAATAAGCTTTCGGGTAGTGTTGAAGAGCAGGTCTCAAAATGTAGGAGTTTGAACCTATTAGATCTGGGTAGCAATGTGTTCACTGGGCCTGCCCCGTTGGAGGTTATAGGATTGATGAATGTTACATACTTCAATATTTCTTGGAATGGTTTTCAAGGGGCCTTTTCGGATGTAGGAACTTGCTCTAGGAGTTTGGAGGTTTTTGATATTTCAGGAAATGATCTGTATGGTGAGATTCCTGCATCTATCTCCAAATGCAGTGGCCTTAAGTACTTGGATTTGAGCTTTAATGGGTTGAATGGAAGCATACCAGTTGGTATTGCAGATTTGAAGAAGCTCTTGGTGATGAGATTAGGTGATAACTCGTTAGATGGGACGATTCCTGCAGAGTTTGGGAGTATAGAATGGTTGGAAGTTCTTGATTTACAGAACCTCAAACTTGTTGGTGAGATCCCTAATGAGATCACCCAATGCCGGTTTCTCCTTGAGCTGTGAGTCCGAATCCAATCTCATTTCCACTGCTATATATTTTCTTCTCATTGTTGTTATAATTCTCAATTGTATGAAATGTGTTTGCAGGAATATCTCTGGTAATTCTTTGGAGGGAGAGATTCCTCATAACCTCGACAACATGACCTACCTCGAAGTTCTTGATCTACACGAGAATCAAATCTCCGGTAACATACCACTCTCTGTAGGGAATTTGTCCAACTTAGTGTGGTTAGATTTATCAGAGAATTTGCTCTCTGGTTCAATTCCGTCCACTTTAGGAAACTTGAGAAACTTGCTTTACTTCAGTGTCTCTTCCAACCACCTTTCTGGTGCAATCCCTTCGGTTGGAAGCATCCAGCAGTTCGGACCATCCCCGTTTCTTCACAATCCAGACCTTTGTGGTGCTCCATTGGAGACATTTTGCTCTAATGCTGGTCTTACTAACCCTGCAAGAAAACCAAAGCTGAGCGCCTCTGCCATCGTTGCCATAGTTGCTGCCACTCTAATTGTCACTGGTGTCTGTGTCATAACCATCATCAACACGAGGGCTCGCAGCAGGAAAAGAGGAGACGAAGCCATGGTTTTGGAGAGTGCTACCACTACATTAGCTTCATCCGAATCTAGTGTGATGCTCGGGAAACTGGTCCTCTTCAGCTCAAGTTTACCCTCAAAGTACAAGGATTGGGAAGCGGGCACGAAGGCATTGCTAGACAAGGAATGCTTGATTGGTGGAGGCTCCATTGGAACAGTGTACAAAACTACATTACAAGGAGGGGTAATGATAGCTATGAAGAGGCTGAAAGCGCTTGGAAGAATCAATAGCCAAGAAGAATTTGAGCATGAAATCGGACTCCTGGGAAGCCTGCACCACCCTAACCTTGTCACAATTCAAGGTTACTACTGGTCATCCAACATGCAATTGCTTCTATCAGAATTTGTTTCCAAGGGAAATCTATACAACAATCTGCATGGTCTGAACGATGATCGAAGTAATCCAGATTTGAATTGGTCGAGGAGGTTTGATATAGCAGTCGGGACAGCTAGAGCCTTGGCCTATCTTCATCATGACTGCAGACCTCCGGTTCTCCATCTCAACATCAAATCAACCAACGTGCTTCTTGATGAGAACTACACGGCCAAACTGTCTGATTATGGCCTAGGCAAGCTGCTTCCATTGCTAGGGAGCTATGGTTTGACGAAGGTTCACCATGGAGTAGGATACATCGCACCAGAGCTGGCTCAGAGCTCGCGGCTCAGTGATAAATGTGATGTGTACAGCTACGGAGTTGTTCTGTTGGAGATTGTCACCGGGAGGAAGCCGGTGGGTAAGGAAGCAGCAAATGAGGTGGTGGTGTTACGTGAGTATGTTCGAGGTCTGGTAGAGAAAGGTGTTGCTTCAAAATGTTTTGACAGAAGTTTGAGTGGATTTGCAGAGAATGAGGGGATCCAGGTGATGAAGTTGGGGCTGATTTGTACATCGGATATGCCGTCGCGGAGGCCGAGCATGTCTGAGGTTGTTCAAGTTCTTGAATCTATAAGGAACGGCTCTGGTTCTTGATCAGAAGTTGGCAAAGTGATTCTTTTAAATTCAGTTAGGATTGAGGTGATCAATTCATTGTGTTTTGTGTAATAATGTAATTTCATTTGTTTGGAGCTTGTGATATTTTGTTAAATAAAGTCGATCGATGTTCACACTATACATACTTCCAACATCATTTATTTCAAACAAACATGTTAATACGTTGAAATATACAATATATACAGCTTAAATATTGCTGGTAACAAAATGATAAAAGATTTTTATAGGAACGATACCAACTTCTTTTTCACCCTTCAAGGGATTAAAGATTTTATCAGTGCCATTGTATCTGTTTATGTACCTATCTTCAAGGGTGATATAGTGTTGACGGATATGCTATCTTTGTATCTGTTTATGTACCTATCTTTTCAAGAAATTCAAGAAGAGCTGTGGAGAAAAGGTTCTTTTCTTCATTGAACCGTTTGGTTCAAGAAACAGCAAGTGGATGGTAAAAGAGTCCGGTTTCTTGTTCCTGTAAACAGAATCCCCTGCCGCCTTGCTTTGTTTCAAATACTCTTATACCTCAACAGTGCCTCTCACTCTGCGGCTCAGGCAAAGACATGGCAGAAGAAGCCAACAACGAGCTTCCTCTTCATGACATTGAGGCCAACAGTGATGTTCCACGCGGACCATTTGCACTCCTAAATAGGTATGGAAACAAACTGAAGCGCTTGAGTTCCAAAGGGGGAGAAAATAGCTCGAAATCTCAGCTTCTTTCTGCTGTGACAATCATGGATATGGCTGAAAAGGTACTATCTCAGTCCTTATATGAAAAAAGAGCTGATGTATCCAACCTTGTGGAAGCTTTTGGATCAGATTATGCTGATCATTTGAAGCGCGTCTTATGGCTGCTCGATGCTTCTGAGAAGCTCACAAAACGACAATATGATGAGGCCGAAGAGCTGCTTGTGCTAGCCTTCTCGGGCTCTCTTGAAGGTCACCCTATTGAAACAGTTCTCGCATTTTATGGTAAGGGAAAAAATTGATGTGGAGAGAGGAAGGATAGATCTTGAAAGAGAGGTTGAGCATGTGGATATTGAACAAGCAGTGATGGATCTCAAAGTTGGCGTCGTTGAATGTAAACAGAAACTCCCCTACAGCCAAATCTCAAATTTCACCGGGGTTCAGACCATTCTTGACTCTGTTGCAGCAGCTGAGAGAATTCATTTCATTGATTTCGGGCCAAAGTTTGGGTCGTATAGGATACTAGTGATGGATGCTCTAGCTAGACAAGGCGTGAAGCAGCTCAAGATCAGTGCAGTATTCTCAGCTACAGATAGTTGTCCAATTAATCTGGCCTTCCTTCCAGTCTGGTCCAAGGCTTCAGTCAAAATCCTCACAGGTGAATTTCCAAGAACCCTTACAACTTGATTGGTTAAGTCCACATCCACTTTTTTAACACCTAAAAGTTGAGCAATGAGCAAAAAATCATTGTTAAATTGTAGAATGAAGCTACCTAAGGGTAACTGGTTATAACAGAACAGCAGTATTACTTTCTAAGATCCTCACCATCAACAGTCTCCAACTTATTCTTGACTGAATTAACACAGCCCTCACATTTCATATCCACCATAAATTCAGTCTGTCCAGACATGCTAACAGTGAGAGATATTGCAATACGTGGTTAAAATACCAATAGTGGCCAGAAATGTTGATCAAACATATTTTCTATTCCTAACTAGTCTCTGGAAATTCACAAAGAATCATATCATTATGATAACTGAGGTAAACTAAAAGGACAGAATCCCACAAGAAGATACAGTAATGAAAGTAACCAGTGATAAGCAAATGCAAAATGATCAGTCCTTAAACATGCCAAGGAAAAAAAGAAATGTTTATGACACAACAGAATAAACAGATATTGACACACAGAGCAACAATCATGCGATTTCGTTATTTATTTGTTTGGTTACTTTTTGTGGGTCTGGTTGGGGGCTCCAACTGCACGGAATAAGACTACTTGATTGACTTCATAAATCTTTATTGCATGTTATCCTTTTAGCAAAGAAATCAATTAATGTTTATATAACTTTTTCTTAAATATGAATCTTAGCCTCTTAGGGGGTTGACAATTGTTATTTGACAGAAAGAACAGCGTTCAAAACTTCAAAAATATTTTTAAAATTTTTGTCAGAGTGGATGTTCGACTCAACTTCTTCTGCAAACATTTTGATTGTTACTCTTTCCTTTCCTAGATTTTCAGAATTTTTGTTAGCATGACTGACAGTTTGCATATGCCTTCAACTGTTTCACAATTTGAACGAGTTGAGGATGAGTCTAAGACAAGATGAAGACTCATGGGTGTATCTTGACCCAGTTCGTGGTTGTACTTGTTACTGTTTTTGTAAGAGCATTTTCTCTGTTTTCTTCATTATTTTACCAGGCGCAAAAACCACAGGAATGGACTGTTTTCACTAATGACTTGCAGTCTACGAAAGCCACTTGGAAGATTTAGACCTACAAACAACTAAGAGGTACTATATAAGAGAAGAGAACTAAGCTGATGCAGAAGTCTGTGTCTTTCTATTGGAGTTGATTTATTCCAACATTTACTATCATATATCTGTGCAAGTTTTATCCTGTAGTATTTTTATCCCTCAAATTCTAATACTTTCTACTTAAACCTGCATATTGTTTATCACAAATCCAAAAAATGTTAACATCTCAAATAAAAACAAAAAACATGTAGCCCTCAAGATAATTGCCTAGAAACATGTAGCCCTCAAGATAACTGCCAACTTCTATAACATGTTCTTCTTTGTTCCTTTCTGTTGCAAGAGGGGGCGATTCTCATCAAGAAACATCAAATTATGTCTGGTTCACGTAATGTTAACGGGATATGCTATCTTTGTATCTGTTTATGTCCCAATCTTTTCAAGAAATTTAAGAAGAGCTGTGGAGAAAAGGTTATTTTTTTCATTGAACCGTTTGTATCAAGAAACAGGTGGATGGTATAAGAGTCCGTCTTCTTGTTCACGTAAACAGAATCCCCTGCCACCTTGCTTTGTTTCAAATACTCTTATATCTTGACAATGACTCTCACTCTGCAGCTCTGGCAAATACATGCCTCAAGAAGTCCACATGGAGCCTCCTCTTCATGACATTGAGGCCAACAGTGATGTTCCACGCGAACCATTTGCGCTCCTAAACAGGTACGGGAATAAACTGAAGCGTTTGAATCGTCTCCAATCAGAAGAAAGAAACAGCTTGAGTTCGAAATCTCAGCCTCTTTGCTGTAACCATCATGGATATGGCTGAAATAGTAGTATCTCAGTCCACTTATGAAAAAAGAGGTGATGTTTACAAACTTGTGGAATCTGATTATGCTGAGCATTTGAAGCGCGTCTTATGGCTGCTCGATGCTTCTGAAAAGCTCGCCAAACGACACTATGATGAGGCCGAGGAGCTGCTTGTGCTAGCCCTCTCGGGCTCTCTTGAAGGTCACCCTATTGAAACAGTTCTCACACTCTCTGGTAAATATCTAAGGGAAAGGATTTATGTGGGGAGAGGAAGGATCGATCTTGAGAGGGAGGTCGAACACGTGGATATCGACCAAGCAGTGATGGATCTCAAAGTTAATGTGGTCGAAATTGAACAGAAACTCCCCTCCAGCCAGATCTCAAATTTCACTGGGGTTCAGACCATTCTTGACTCTGTTGCAGCAGCTGAGAGAATTCATTTCATTGATTTTGGGCCAAAGTTTGGGTCGTATTGGATACTAGTGATGGATGCTCTAGCCAGACGAGGTGTGAAGCAGCTCAAGATCAGTGCTGTATGCTCAGCTACAGATAGTGTTGAAGAAACAGGCAATTTGCTGTCATCTTTTGCAGAGTCCATGAACTTGCCTTTCGTGTTGACGATTCTGCATCTGGAGACGAGGGAGTTTGAGAAGGATCGTCTGCAGTTGGAAGCTGGTGAAACAGTGGCCGTTTTCATGGAGTTCTGTCTCATACGATTATCAGATCACCCCAAGGGTATTGGAGCTTTACTAAGAGGGATCAAGGACCTCAACCCTCTCGTTTTGATAATTGTTGATGTGGAGACAGATATCAATGCAGTGGATTTTGCTCCTCGGTTCAAGGAGGCGCTCCTCCTCATGTGTGCCTTGGTTGACAGCCTAGAGGCCTGTCTGGGACGGGAGAACCAGTACAGAAAGATAGTGGAGAAGATCTACTTTCAGGAGGTGATCTGCAATGGCGTTCTGCGTGAAGATGGTGGCTTTAAGCGATGTTTTAAGATTGATTTGTGGAGGGAATACTTTGCAGAGTTCGGTCTAGTGGAGACGGAGCTCAGCCAGCCATCTATGCATCAGGAAAGATTGATGGTGAAAGGAAGTCCTAGCTGGAGTTCCTGCATTCTCAATATGAACGGGAAAAGTATGATTATTGGCTGGAACGGGATCCCAATTCGGTTTGTGTCTGCTTGGAAGTTCAGCAATGACGAAGGTGAGGAAAAGCTCTGAAATATATTAGTATCCAGTTTCTCCGGTAACATATATCTTTATTTTGCACTAAATCACGCAGTTTTGCATATGTAGCTATCTCAAAATTTTGTTACATGGCCTCATGAATACAATGGTGTATTTTTATTCTATTTATACATGTGTTAAGAGGTTATTCTATTCCAATCAACAAAAGTCATGTTTAACGCATCTCAAACGCTTTCCTTGACTCCCGTACTTGCTTGGGAGCACAAATGGTTGCCTTAAAATTCATTGTGGAAGCTCGTTTATCTGAGTTTCTTTCTGTCATCTTGTTTAGACACATATTGTTGCTAAAACTGCAGAGCAAGTGTTATTGCAGTCTATCTTTAGAAATAGATCCCTGTGGCAGGAGATTCGGCAAAAGGTATTAAAAATCCATCTCTTATGTTCAGACATAGTTGAAATAAGATTTATAACGGAGACTACTATTTTGTTGGAGTCGTCTTATTGGACATATATGCTGCCTTCAACACTGAGACAACAATCTATGCTTGGCTTCTCTTTAAACTTAAAATCATGTCTCAGAATAGAATGTATGAGCTTTGCACTCATCATAAGTTTGTTTGTGTTCCATTTGTGCATATTCTGTTGTGCATCAATTTATTTTGCATCTTCTTTCCTAAGTAACATCAAATGTCTCATGTGAGGTTGTGTCCAATCCCTTTACATTATTTGTAAGAAACAAAAAGACAGCTACTTCTAATACAAATACATCGTTTCTATGGTAAAAACAACAAGTAGATGCTTCCAAATTTTCATTGTAAGTGCCACCAAAAGGAATGAACCATTAGTGCCTGAACCATCACCTTATAATGACTAGAGAATAGGATGACTGAAATTATACACAAGACAACAAACCATTTTGTTGTCTTTTCTTTAACAAGGTCACTGTCGCAAATTTTTCCAACTTACATCAATCTTTAAGCAGTTCAACGGAATTGTTGGAGACTCGTTATAAATAACAACATCATGCAGAGAGAGGAATACGTCAAGCAAGAGAGCATGTCCAGCTCTAGCAATGCATCTGCCAAGGAAGCCGAAAGAAAAAATCAGAAACAGGTATAATAGTATGCAATGTTTTCATTTTGAAGTTATCCTGTATTGTTCTGATCTTGGCTTCTTACAGGGATACGATACCGTTGATGAAGAGCTGCAAGTTCAAGCTAATGTTGTCTCTCTCGATTATCTTTATCTAGAGATGGTCTCTCCACCATTTCAAGATTGTCAAGAAACTATGAAAATACTTTCTGAGATCAAACCTCAAGATTCACAACCTACACTTCCATCTGCATCCTTGGAGGTTCCGAGGTGCTGCAGAAGGAGCGTTGGCGTCGAAAATAAGACACGGAGACAGCCTCAATCTTCGTCTCAATTGTCAGCTAGTTACATAATTGAGTTGGCTGCAGCGACCTTCGTCCATTCCAATATTAGCCATACATTTGTGAGCGCCCTCTCCGGCCTCTCTGCAGACGACGCTAGAGATGTTCAGCTCGTGCTGAGTTTGCTGAAGTGTGCGGAGAAAGTCTGCAGTGAGCAGTATGATTGTACAGGCAAGCTTCTTGAAGTTTGCAGCGAGCTGAGGTTAAACCAAATGAATGTTATACAAAGATTGGTGTACTATTTTAACCAAGCTCTTTGTGAAAGGATTGAGCGCAAAACCGGGAGATTCAAACACGTGTTGCATATCTCGCCACACAACTAGACGTCACCACGGTTCCGGAACCGGCGGTTCACGGTTCGGAACCGCCGGTTCCGGTTCAATAAATTGATGAACCTGAACCGGCCCGGCCAAGGTGTGGCGGTTCCGGTTCGTGAACCGTGGAACCGCCGGTTCAAGTGAACCGTGGAACCGCCGGTGATTGGCCGGTTCCGGGCCGGTTCCGGGCCGGTTCGGCCGGTTCGGCGGTTCGTTTTGATTTTTTTTTTTTTTTTTTGCATTTTGTAAATTGTAATTCAAGTTTAAAATGTAAAAAAACTTGCGTAAATAACATTAGAATGAAGCGATGTACAAATGTAATTTTATTGATACAAATTACAACTTCAAAATTACAAATTACAACTTTAAAATTACAAATTACAAGTTAAAATTTACAAATTACAACATAAAAATTAGAAATTACAACTTCAAAATTATAAATTACAAAAGACTTAAAGTCTTCATTACAATTTACAAAATTACATATTCGAAATAAAGGGGAGAAAAAAGAAATAAATGAAAAGGACTTGAGCTCAACATAAATTTAAACTTAAATTTAAAATTTAAGTTGAAATATAAGTTGAGATGCCTACGTATCCTCAATGCTCAATTGCATTTTGGAATCAAAGTCCACGTAGTTCTCTTACCTTGCTTACCTATTTGGCTTGATCGGAAGTATTGGCGCCTACTCTTCTTCGTCGGGGAAGTAGTCTTGGTCGGGTTGTAATCGAAGAGCGGCTCGCCTTCCCACCTCCTCCGCAACTTGTGCTCTAGAAGGGGCACGACGACGACGAGAGTCACTTTGATCTTGGGCAATTCCCTTGCCCCGATCACCACCACGACGAGATGAAGACATGATATTATGGAAATTGGAAGTAGAGAATAGAGAGTAGTGTTTATGTGATATTAACGTAAACAAGAACAACGTGAGTAAATTATGAGCGCAAATAACGTAAACAACTTGAGAGAAAGAGGATGGAGAATAGAGAAATTGAGATTGAGAGAGAAATTCTTATCAACACAAGAATGGGGTAAGTAGAAAATGAAGATGAGGGGGGTATTTATAGGGGAAAAATGTGATTAAAAAAAGAAAAAAAAAGAAAAAATTTCAAATTTTTGAAATCCGGCGGAACCGCCGGTTTACCGCCGGAACCGCCGGTTTACTCGTTGAACCGCCGGTTTTTGGTCAGAAACCACCGGTTTCGTCAACGGTTTTCTGACAAAAACCGGCGGTTTCTGACCCGGTTTCTGAAAAGGCTACGTCTAGGCCGGTGGTAGCCTGAAAAGGTGTCGGAACCGGCGAACCGCCGGTTCGGAACCGCCGGTTCCGGTGAAAACCGGCGGTTCGGAACCGCCGGTTACGGTTCGCAAATTTCATGAACCTGAACCGGCCCGTCGGAACCGCCGGTTCCGGTCACGGTTCGGAACCGCCGCCGACGGTTCCGGTTCCGGTTCGGAACCGCCGGTGACGGTTCCGGGCCGGTTCAGCCGGGCCGGTTCGGTTTGGTGATGTCTACACACAACTCCTCCATAGCCAAAATCTCTGATATAGCTGCAGTTTACCAGAAACTGCCTCTCAATCAGGTCATTCAGTTCACCGGCATTCATTCAGTGGCGGACCACGTATCAAGATCTAGAAAGGTGAATATTGTTGATCTAAATATCTGTTGTGGTACGCAAATGATGATCTTGATACAAAATCTAGCAGAGAGATCAGATCATCCCATTGAACGAGTTAGAATAACTGTTGTAGCAGCAAGCTCGGATCCTTCAATAGAAGAGGCTGGTTTTCGACTAAAAATCTTGGCTGAGTCCTTGAAGCTGAACTTCTCCTTCCATGTGGTCAGCTTAGAGTATGTCCTAAATCATCAAGAAAACGCCTTGGATCTGGATCCCGAAGAAACAGTTGTAGTCCACGCAGCATTCGCCTTAAGGCATATGATCACTGATCCAGACCGGCTGGAGGCCTTGATGAAGTTCATCAGAAGCATCAATCCTAGTTTGATGATCATGATTGAAGCTGAAGCAAATGTGAACTCTCCAATTTTTGTGACTCGTTTCGTTGAGGCCCTCTTCTTCTATGGAGCTAACTTTGAGTATGTGGAGGATTGTTTGGAGAGTGATGGTGAGAGGTCGTGTCTCGAGATAGGATTCTTTGGCCCTGCCATAAGGAACATTGTGGCCGCCGAGGGAGAGGAGAGGAAGTTCCGGATTGTGGGTATAAATGTGTGGAGAAAGTTTTTTGAGAGGTTTGGAATGGTGGAGACAGAGTTCAGCACATTAGCCATCGGCCACGTAAATCTGGTGCTTGAGAGGTTCGACTGTGGGGATTCCGGCACGCATTGTATGAACGGGAAGTGCCTCGTTGTAAACTGGAAAGACACACCAATGTGCTCACTATCTGCATGGAAGTTCCAAGCAATATGAGATACTCTTTGATTTCTTAGTTGCTCTGCATTCTGTATAGCTTCTTGGAAACTGCTTTTTGAAATGTATGATTTTTGCCAGTTTTGGTTAACTGATTCAAGATGGTGAGGTCTTGATTAAATTTTAATTTGAGCTTTTTTCATTAGAGAAAACACTGAGATTTATTTTATGGTACATTTTTCATTTGTTGGTATTTTTCTATTCCTCAATAAACTAATGTATGCATTGTTCATTTGCATCTATTTCATAAAGTGCTCACTATCTGAATGGATGTTCCAAAAAATGTGATCAATTTAGTCTTTCATACCTATTGTGTTTTTAATTTCTTCATAGCTTCTGGAAACTACTTTTTGGAAATGTATGATCTTTGCCAGTTTCATTTAAGCTTTTTTCATTTAAGAAAACAAAATTATACATCCCACATTGTACATATCTTGATGTTTTTCTCTTAACTTCTTCAAAAATAATTATGTTGTTAACTACTATATCTCTTACCTTGGAGTTTGCAGTAAAAAAGAATATTTTGTTTGTCACCACTCACTTTGATCCTTTTAATACATTGCACCAAGCCTCTGTTTGCTTGGGAAATTCAGATGTATTTTGTCTAGTCCTATTGTTTTACTAAGATATTTTAATAATTAAAATCATAAATTTCTTTTTTCTCCCATTGTTAACTCTTAATGATATCATAATATCTTGTCTAGCTGCATAGTACTTATAATGGTGTGCTCAAAATAATTTTGGCTGAACTTTTTGTACTATAGTTTATTAACTTATCTAAGCTCATTGTTGTCTCTTGTCATTGATTGAATTTGTAAAAATCATAATAAATATATAACCTTTTTTTGGCTTGATATGCTTGTCTGATATTTTTGTTATCAAATCTGTGACATCTGAGACCGGCTAAATAAAGAATTATTGTGTCAACAATGAAATGTTGATATATGTTGATTCCTATTGTTCTAGTTTTCCAAAGGCTTGAACTTGATGAAGAAACCAGTGCCCCCTCCATTTCAGATGTCCACAGAAGATGAATTTGATTCCTTTGAGGTAACAAAAAGTCTATTTCTTGCAAAATGATGAACAAAATATGAAACAAATTGATTGTAGATGGTTTTCAAGTAATTTGTATGAAACCATTTCATGTTGTTCTGAATTTCAGGCATTCGGAGAAGGCGATGCTGATCGAAGCCTGGTGCAGTCCGCGAACGAAGAGAAAGATCTTCTTGCACAAGTTGCCACTTTGGATGATTTATATCTAACCATTGTTTCTTCACCATTTCAGTTTTGTGATGAGGAGATAGCAAAATTGTCAGGTTTCAACTCTCAAAACTCACCACTTGTTGAAGCAAATGAGGAGGAGAAGTCCTATGCATTTCCCCCTGCATCTATGGAGATTTTGAGGGGCTGCAGAAGTAGGATTAGACTGAGCAACGAGCCTGAAGTGAAGGCGCCGCCTCCCTCAGAAATGTCGATCAATCATGTGATCAAGCTCGCTGCAGCCAACTTCGTCCAGTCCACGATGGCATGTGCAAGTGAACTTTATGCTATCAGCCATCCATATGCAGATGCATTTGTAGACCTCTCCAAAGAGAATGCTGCGGATGTTCGTCTCGTGCAGGACCTCCTTTCATCTGCAGAGAGAGTGAATAATCATCAGTTTGATTCTGCAAGCAAACTTCTTGAAGAGTGCCACAGGCAAAGTTTTAAGCAAATGAACAAAACACAAAGATTAGTGTACTATTTCACTCAAGCACTCTTTGAAAAGATCGGACGAGGAAGAGGAAAGTGCACGAATAAAATGGAAACTCCACGAGATCCCACAGCCCCGAGCTCTGCCACAGCTGCCTTCTTCGAGAAGCTGCCTTTCTCCCAGATCACACAGTTTGCTGCCGTTCAATCAATGGTGGAATGCATATCCGGTTATAGAAAGGTGCACGTTGTTGATCTTGAACTCCGTTGTGGGGTCCACCAGACCGTCCTGATGCAAGCTCTGGCTGCAGCCAGAGCTTGCACAGTACATTTCAAGATAACTGCCATAGCAATTGAGGCGAGCACTGTGATTGAGGAGGCCGGTGTGAGGCTTAGAGCTATAGCCACTTCCTTGAATGTGGACTTCTCTTTCAATGTGTTAACTTTAGAGGATGTTTTCAATCTTCAAATAAGCGTCTTCGATCTTGATGATGACGAGGCAGTTATAGTCCACAGCGCGCATGCTTTGGAGAAGCTCGTCTCAAGGCCAAGGGAGCTAGATGTCTTGATGAGGATCATCAGGAGGATCAATCCTCATGTGATGGTCATCACTGAGGCCGAAGGGAATGTGAACTCCCCGGCCTTTGTGGACCGTTTTGTTGAGTCTCTTCTCTTCTGTGGTGCTTATTTCGACAGTTTGGGGGATTTGTTGAGGAATGGTGGTGCTGAGAGGTCGTTTATTGAGGCGAATATCCTCAGCCCGGTAGTGAGGAACACTGTGGCGGCTGAGGGGGGCGAGAGGGGGCACCGGATCGTGGGGATAGAGGTGTGGAGGGCCTTTCTTGGAAGGTTTGGGATGGAGGAAATGGAGCTGAGCCAAGTGGCTCTGACTCATGCAAGAATGATTCTTGATAGATTTGAGTGTGGAGATTGTTGCACAATTGGATTCAATGGAGATTCCCTCATTGTTAGCTGGAAGGAGACACCAATATGTTCATTGTCTGTGTGGAAGTTTAGATAATTAAAGCAAGAGCATGGAGTGTGGGAATGTTGGTTTCAAGACTCAATTCATCTCCATTCCACACTTCCAGCTTATGCAGTTAATCAGAAATACATTTTTCATGATATTACTAGCAAATCTGACATTGGAAACGCAATAGGTAGACAAATTCACATGCGCTTTTCAATTCCATTTTATATCCAACACCCTTATTCCATGTATGTAACTATGTAAGCAATGGCGGATCCGGATAAGGTGGGTGGAGATCGAATGACCCCATCACCAGTCCATAAGGGCCTGAAAATTCAATCAAATTCGACTTTTGGAGTTGTCGTTCTTTTTCCGTTCTTTGTTTTGTAACTATTTACACATATGAATTATCCCTTTTTGAAGGGACATGTACAGTTAATATGCCTTGAATTTATTTCCTAATTAGGATATGCCTTGAATCTGTTTCCTAATTGGGATAGGATTATGTTTCCGAATTGGGATAGGATCTCATGTGTGCCTATTTATATGGGAGTATGACACATAATTCTGTGATATGAGATTCAATCTGAAATCTGTAGCCACAATCTGAAAACACTCTGAATAAAATCTGTTCTCCGTTCCTGCCCGTGGATATAGCCAATTGGCGAACCACTTAAATTATGCGTCTCTTTACGTTCTTGTTTGTCTCGATTACACAATTGCTCTATTCTGTCTCAACAAACTGGTATCTAGAGCCTGGTTTCGGACTAGGGTTTTGAATTCCGCATCTGTTAGGGTTACTGTGTTAATCTATCAAGATGTTTGCTCTGAACGTGAAGGTCGACAAATTCACTGGGAGAAATAGTTTCGGTATCTGGCATTGTAATGATGCATCTGCAAGGGAGAATTCAAATTAAGGTGGAGATTTGTTAGTATGTCTTGAATCTGTTTCCTAATTAGGATATGATTATGTTTCCGAATTGGGATAGAATCTCATGTGTGCCTATTTATATGGGAGTAGGACACATAATTTTGTGATCTGAGATCCAATCTGAAATCTGTAGCCACAATCTGAAAACAGTCTGAATAAAATCTGTTCTCCGTTCCTGCCCGTGGATGTAGCCAATTGGCGAACCACGTAAATTTTGTGTCTCTTTACGTTTATGTTTGTCTCGATTATACAATTGCTCTATTCTGTCACAACATGTACAATGAAAGAAATACTTAGAGCATCCGCATCGGTGTCTCGATGCGGGCTCGGTCTCATCCCGGCGAGACGAGACCGCATCGAGACACCGATGTGAAAGCTTTGTCATGTCTCTTAGCCCGGGGGGAGGGGCGGTTGGCGGCCTGTCTCGCCACGTGCGCCGGCCACATGGCGAGCAGCGGTTGGGCCGTGACTCCCACTCGCCAGCTCTGCGAGTGAGCGTCGATTTTAGGCTATTTTAATTATATTTTTTTAAATCAGAAAAAAAAATTGACTATTTTTTTCGGCCGTTTTTTTACCGTTTTTTTTTGAAATTTTTTTCCCCCACATTCATCTATAAACAACACTACACACACAACACACAATTCCCCCCACTATTTTTTCCACACACAAACACTATACACTCTCACAAACACTATATAATCTCTCTTTCCTCTCGAATTTCTGCAAAATTGTCCGGTGAAGGAAACTCCGGCGGCGAGGGCGCCGGCTACGACTTGAACGCGTTTGTCGACTGAGGGGGCATGTACAATGTTTTGGGTGCTTCCGGATCCGGTTCCGGTTCGTCGCCGGGCACCTAAGGCTCGTCCACGCCGGCGTACCAAACACCATCTTTTCCAGTTGATGCATACTATCATCCCCCAGTCCGAGGAACATGCAAACGTAGGGATTATCCCAAATTAGGGAGGATGTTCAGGAGGAACACACTCCGGAGGCGGTGGAGGACCGTGAGGACAGCAGAGACGATGTCTTTGTTCGAAGCTTGGATCAGCACGTCGAACGATCCCATCCTCGGGAATCAACAAACACGCAAGTGTTTTTGGGATAAGGTCACCAACGTATACAACGCAAAAAAGCCGACGGGAGCCTTCAGCCGCAACCTGAAGATGCTTCGCGCTCATTTTGAGCTAGCCGACAGAGATGTTAAAATATTTTGTGGGATCTACAAGAGGGAAGCGGAGCAATACCAAAGCGGAGCCAGTGGATCCGACATGCTGAGAGCGGCTTTGCGAGTCTTTAAATCCGACACCGGCAAACGGTCAAACATCTTGATAGGTGGGCTGGCGGTGTCGATTCCAGCACGGGCTCGAGCTCGAAATGCACGAAGCATACAGCGGGTGGCCAATACTCGTATAGTGAGGGCGGGGAAGGCAACGCCTCACAAGAGGTTGAGTTCCCGACATCCGATGCATGGGGCTCCTCCGGTACACGATGTCGGCCGCAAGGGAACAAGGCGGCTAAGGGAGGGGCCGAGGCGAATCAAGTCAGGCGGGCTCCCAAAGGCCGCCGTCCACCCTAATGTTCATGTACTTCACCGTCACGATGGCTGACACTTTCCGCATGACGCCTGCCCAATTTCAAGCCCATCACGCTGACATTGAGTATCTGGCGAGTCAACTTGGTATTCCGCCTCCATCTAGCTTGGGTGCACCGCCACCGACTTTGGGGGATGATTCGCCGGCGGAGTAGTTTTTAAAATTTAAGTGTGCAATTTTTAATTTCTAGTGTTTTAAATTATGTCTTTTTTTATTTTTTTTTAGATTTTAATTATGTGTTTTTTATGTTTTTAGGATTTTAATTTGTAATTTTCTTTTATTTAATGAAGTGTGTTTTTATTAATTGAATTTGTTGGAAATAAAAATAAAAAATGAAATTGAATGAATAGTTAAGGGATGAGATAATTAAGAGATAAAGGGATGTATGTGTTGTCTTTTAGTTAAGAGATGTGGTAAAAAGTGTAGTGTGGCTCATGAATAGTTAAGGAATGAGACGGTTAAGAGACGGTATTGAGACATGGACGTTGATGGTCTTAGCTGTTCTATATAGGATTTTATTGTTCTATTTCCAACTAGATATCAGGTTAATCAAGCGTGATTGTGCTCGATTGCTAACACGTACAAAAAAGTTAGATGAACTTGGTGAAGTCTTCTACTCTATTCTTGATATAATAGAAATTGTCTTCATCCCATTTCCTAATAACATCCTCTCAAGTCTCACAGGTCATGCATTTGGTTGGGGATTCTTTTTCCGATATCAGCATTTAAAAAACGTTCTGAAATTTTATTTTTTTTTCTGTTGATCATTTCACACTTCAATATAATTAAGAAGACATTAGTTATGTAATGGGCCAACCCCTAACTCGATCCATTATAAATATATAGTGTGATATGAGTTTCTTTTTTTATTTCTCCCTTCCACGTGAATAACGTGTTTTTTAAATTTCAGGATATAAAAAAGTTTCCACCAATTAGGAGAAAAAATTAATACTATGATCAATTATATCAAAACTTTAATTTTTTTTCTTTATATTCCGATTTCTTTTCTTATTCTAATTTGATGTTGTTTCCAACATCATCAAAGCATTACATTTTTTTTATATGGATGAGATAATTGAAAAAAAATAAAAAATTTATAATTTAATATTTTAATTTCAGAAGTTATGTGATGTACTTGAAATTGACCAAATATTGCGATTTAAATAACTATTAACCCTAAATATAATACTTAAATTATTGTTTTCGGGAAAAGAGTTTATAGTAGTACTACCAAATTAGGCCGAAATTATTGAGCAGTCATCCAATAGTCCACGTTGCTGTTGGCGCTTGCTTCTAAATATTGCTAATTTGGTGAATAAGTATGATCGCTAGAAACAAATTATACATGTCGCTTTTCATTTCATTTTCGAGGAATTCTAATAACATTTGGAGCAATATGAATTTTGACAATACAATGTTTCTTGATTATGTGGAGAATTGAAAATGCGTATTGATGAAGAAATATTTTTGTAGTCCAAAATGAAAAGGATTAAAGTTTTTGAAATAGATTTCTTAAACCTACCATACCGACCACAAGTAGTATACAGCTAATTTAATATGGCAGTAGTGTTTGAAATCACGACTAGCTACTAATTAATTTATTTAATTTTACTAATGAGACATGATAAACACGATACTAAACCATATGCTCATGTGACGAACATAACATAAGTTAATTAAATATAAGTAATTAAGTAGTCATACTCTTTCACGCATGGAAACACCATACAACCTCTCCCTCTAAAACTAGTTATATTTTTCCATTTTGATTCATCTACTAAAATTATTCCATGTATTTATTTATGATAAAAATTATTTTTAAAGATGCAATAGATTTATCATTTCATGATGTCATTCCAGTCGATTCAAAACAAGATAATGAATTAGTAATAGTACACCCTCATAGATATTGATTGAGTTCCCATATATACTTACTAAACTGATCAACAAACGTTTTATCCGGCCAGATCCGAGCTACCATTTTCTTTGGAGACACTACATTTAATTTCCGATGTACACACATTAAATTAACATATAGCTACTGAAAATTAAATTATGTATACAAAATGCACATCGAACTAGAATAGAAAATATCTTATGTTGTGTTTTGAAACTAGAACTTCTATATAGGCTGACAAATTTTGGCACGGTACAAAAATCTGATATAAACACGGAGTACTATTAATAAATTTGGATTAAGCTTTATTGAATTTAAGTACTTATCGGGTCGATTCATTGGGTTGGGTTCGGAATCTTCAGATTAGGCTGGGTTGAGTCCCATTAAGAAAAATTATTACTATAATTTTATTCTTTGCGTTTAAATTATGATAAGATTTTAACGTGTAATATTAGGTTTGTGTCGTTATCGTGTCGTGTCAACCTAAATTGTATCTATCGTTAACAGATTTGTGTCATGTGTGGGTCATTTGGGTTTGAATTCGTGTTCAGGTTGAGAGTTTTCTTAACATGTCGGATTTAAATTAGATCATACTGAATTGAGATGATAATAAGTTGATTTGATAACGATCCAGCCCGCACCATTTGACTTTAACTTATTTCTATTTAAAAAGAAATTTAATGTAAATGTGTGTGACTAATGTAATAGGAGTAATGAAAAGTGATTCTCAAAAAGAATTATGCCAAATTAAATGGCACTATATATAATCTGAAAAGTAAAAAACATATCGAAATGAAGTAAGTGTATATTAGAAAAAACAAGAAAATTACAACAATTGCAAAAGGCACATTCTACATTATTTTACAAGTCATCATCATCCATGGATAAATCAACATTCTCCCCACCAAAACACACCCACACCCACACGTACATCTGTGTGTTTCCTCCCTCATCAGAACTGGTAAATCCCATCAACAGCCTGAGACTGAAAAGCCGGCTGCAGCCATGGCCGTTCAACATCAAAGTCTTTCAAAACATCCCTCACAAAACAATCACCATCGTCATCTTCTTTCACATCAATGCAAGAATTCCTATTGTAAGAATCCACCATTTCTTCTAAAAACTGCAGCCTCTTCTTCAGCTCCTCCCCATGCAGCCTCAAGATTCTGTTCTCGGCCTCCGCCGCCGCGTAGCGCCGCCCTATCTCGTCGATCTTCCGCGTGAGATCGCCGCTCTTGGACCCGAAATACAAGATCTGGTCGTTCAAATCCTTCATGTGCTGCTCCCTCTTCATCCTCGAACGCCTCGCCGATTCCCGGTTCGAGATCTTCCTCTTCCTCTTCTTGTTGTCCTCCTCCGATGAGCTCGAGATTATGTTTATGGCTGACATTGCTATTTTTCTAATTTTCTTTTTCTTTTTATTTTTTCTGGGAGTTTTGGACTTGTTGTGATGCAAGGTGGGACTAGATTTTCTTGAAAAAAATAAAAAAAAAATTATTGGGATTTTTGAACTTGTTGTGATGCAAGAATGGACTAGATTTTCTTGGTTTTTTAAGGGAATGGTGGTGTAAGAAGATGCTGAGATTAATTACGTTTTGCTTATGAAAAAACGTAAAACCAGTATAAGAAAACTACTGAAAATGATTGGAGAAGTCTAATTCTAGACAAGAATGCTGAGATGACACCACTCATAGCAGAAAAAGAGAAGATTTTTGCATGAAAACAATGGAGTTTTGCATGGAAATCATGTCTATGAAGTATGAATATGGTATAAAATTGAATGATGTAATAAGTTTTTTGGGTTTTTTTGGATTAAGAAAACTGTGAATGATGAGGAACAATGGAGGGTGATAACTGATAAGGGTTGAGAAATTAAATGGGGTTTATATAATGAGAAAGGTTGATAGAAATACAAGAATTTTGAAGCTAGAAGGAATCTTCCAAGCTAAGGGCATATACAATTGGTAAGAAATGGTGGACTAATCCACATATGGATAACGATAACACACAAAATATATGTAATATATTGATATCTTTGTGTATGTGTGAGTGTGTGCATTGTACTAGAAGTATTAAATTGAATGGACTTTGTGATGTGGATAAGGTTTTATAAATTGAAGAAAAAGTTTGGAGAGCCAAAATTTTATCTCTATCTAGTTTGTAATGTATTGTTGATTAATATTTTCAAGAAAGAAAACCGAGTAGCCACATATTTGATGTCTAGAACAAACTTATGATATTGTTGCTTTTCTTGTATTTTTCATCTTTATTTCACATTGTATTTCCATCATAGATGCAATATCCATAAGATGAAAGACTACACTCAAAATAAGGACTATCATTAGTATTATAAATGAGTTTCAGATAACATGTGTATTACTACAAAAATTGAATGTAAAAAAAATCATACATAACCAATCTGAATAATTCATCGTTAATTAAATGCTGCAAATTGAATAAAAAAAATGTAAGGATCGATGAGCTCAAGCTAGTTTAATAAGTGTAGAATAAATCAAATCGAAAAAGATTGGACATAGTGGCTATTATCTCGTTAGCGAAAAATTATAGTTTGATTAGCGAGCCTAACTATTGTAGTTGAGTGACGAAACTCTAGCTAATTCCAAGCAATTCTTTCAACTTGTTTGGTATTTGCATTATTGCCAATATAAATTAATAAGAAGATAAGGGCATTTAGTTGTTGTATTATTGTAATATAAAATCATTAAGTAGATAAGAGAATTTTAATTGATGAATTATTGTCATAGCCATCTTGATAATAATGTGTCAAACTAATATTGATTTGGTTATAAGTTACGTCTCCAATTGGGTGAGGTTTTTGGAGATCAAGAAAACAATTTGGCTATCTCAAGAATGACAGGTAGGCCTACTACGTAGAATTTTCCCAAAAAAAAAAGCAATGATTATATTAGAGAGTAAACAAAGATGAAAATTGTAAAGTGACCGATCTCAATAACTTTTGTGAAAAGCTTCACAACCATGGTGCACTAATTTAATTTTTTTAAAATCAAGTATAAATAAACAAATAAAGCCTTTCACAGTGGTGGGCTTACACTTTTTATTCCCTCTGTTTATCATGATTGAAGATTTTTGAACCAGCCAGTCAAGTACATACAGCTGGACATATACAACCTTAAAATAAGGAAATCGGCTAGGATGTAATAATAGCATGTTTGACTCCTGGATTCAAAACTTTTCTTTAGGATTTTCTTGGACTATCCAATGTTACAAGTCATTTACTAACTAGATGGCAAACAAAGATTGACAAAATATTGGGATCACTAATACAAGATTCAATGTCTACATAACACAACATCCAAAGAAGATCCAAATATTGTAAGGATAATCTATCAAGGAGGACCCATATCGACAGTACTTACTCTACGTGTTTCTTTCCACAGAGATCATGGAAGCAAGTCCAATGGTCCAATCTCCAATGCCAAAACATGGCATTAGAATTGGAGGAACCAATTCTGATTCGGGCTCTCGACAACACAAACTTAAGCCAGATCCATGTCGTGAAGTCATTTCTATTATTTGGAACTAGGTGATGGTCCTTTTGTATTTGTAACATTCTCAGGAACGGCTGAGCCATTGCCCAACTCTTGTGCACTGCCATTTGCTTCTTCTGTGCTGATGTCATTAAAACTTCTTTTCTTGGATGATGAAGAAGGACTAACCTCTTTGTCTTTCGTTGGCTGCGCTTCAGAGCTAGACATAGGAAACAATGGAGGTTCACAACCGCTCAGTTGACAGAAGACTCTCTCAACAGTGTCATTAATCTCCTTCCCCAAGCCATTTTGATCTAAGATCAAGTCCCAAACTGATCTAGAAGCCTTCTCAAGTACAGGAGCCCTGCATATAGTTTCCAACCACATTAACTCTTACATATTATGTTCTGGTTCCGAAGAAACAAACTATGTGTTCTGGTTTCCAAGAAACAAACTACTGGACATACCAGTTTGCATATGCTTTGTCATAATAAAGCATCATGCTGAATCTGGATAGTGCAAGCTGAAAATCCATTGACAATGCTAAACTTCAATGTTTTGAATGGCAGGAAGTAGCTAGCTACATGCAAGCCTTCTAGAGATTAAAACCCAATGAATAGGAGGATTTAGACAACAAAAGATAGTTGTTCTTAAACAAGCAATTTAAATTTCATTTGCCTTAGACTGATTGCTCTAAATCAACAATTATCGTAAATCAACCCACTATGGACACTAAAAATAGCAAGCTCACAACAAAATTTATTATGGCTTAAAAGTTAAAAGCACTCCAGGAATAATTACATATGCAAAAAATTAATGATGGGTACTAGTAACTTACTCAAGCTCTTGTCGTAGTGAATCAAACAATTCTCGCTTTGTCTGTTTTTCAGCACCAGCAGTATTGAGAACCTTACTCTGCTCCACCATTTTTATTGTGTTGCTCTTTAGCTCCTCCTGCAAGAAATCCAAGACAATGACTTTTTTATTTTATGGATTGCCGATTCATAATAAAGTTAATAATCAAACAATCTCCATGTCCATGAAATAAAGAAACAAACCATCCAAACATCCATGAGAACTGAAACAAGAAGATTAATAAGTAGATATCACTTATAAAATGGAGGTCACGCCACATGCAAATGATATCTGAGCAGTTCATTAAGTATGTTGACAACCACCATGTCACAAGCTCATACCACTTTAGAGTCAGACAACTGAGGAAATATTCTTGTTGGATAAAGATAAATTAACTTCCTAAGAATTGGGAAGGGGGGTTGTTATATCTCTGTTGAAGCTTTTTCAGGAGTCTTAATGAATTGTTGAGATAGAGATGCATTAATTTCTTCAACTTAAGACACAAAAGGAAGGACACATAAAAAAATGAAAAATAAGAGTCTTTTGTGGAATGACTGACAAGGCACAGGAGCTCCTCATTCTCTAGCATAAGTGCAAACAGGAAAGGGAACAAAAGCAGGAGATAAAGAAAATCATGCATATCAGTCATCCTCCATATGTTACATGCATCCAAGCAACACGTACAAATTCTTGGGATGAACAACTAGATGCACATAAGTCGGCCAAAAAACAGTTCATTCAAGCTTAAATTTACATTACAAGCTTCTTAAGATACATCTCATTTATCATAACATAAGCTCCCTAACAATCATATAAACTCCCAGTAAACCCCATGATATTATAGACATTATTCACAGAATACGCATATCACCAATTACGATATATGATATGCCTGGATGTGATGCCTGTTAATTCTTGCATCCCACATCAAGGATGGATAAATGAGTCTCTAGATATAAGGTTGGGTGCAAATCTCGGAGCTAGCTTATGAGAGCAGTTGGGGGTTCAGCCATCAACATCATAAGAAGAGTTGCCCATCGTCACTTCTCAAGGGAACATGCCGTGATGGAAGAAGAAGTATTGTATGCACTCTACTCCAGCACTATACTAAAAGCAATTCGAAAACACAAGTATCCACACATTTTACCACCAAAATGTAAACCACCTTTGTATACAGTATTTTCCATAACACTGACAACCATGCATCACTAGTTCCATCTCAACTCCCAAAACATAAATGAGGGAAAATATCTCCATTCAGCAATAAAAAAATTCATTAGTCGAGATGTGAGCTCACGCAATTCCCAATAACACTTCACAAATACCAAAACTTTGAAAAGAGGTTCACTGAAAAATACTAACTGCTCATGGATAGAGCTTCCCTAAAAATTCTTAGAAACGCGAACGAAAGATCACCCAAAGAAATAAAAATCCAAAACAATTACCAATTTAGCAGTCACGGAGTTCGTCAATGCACGAATAAACTAATAGTAGAAGCGTCAATTACAAAACCTCATGCCTTAAATCACAAAAATCAAAGAACAAACATGCCAAAATCTTACATTGGCTTTTAGCTGGTTGATTATCTTCAAACGGATCGCGTCGATGGTCCCATCGTTCATAAGCGTCTCCAGCACGTCCTCCGGCGTTATCACCGGCGATGCCATCTCGTAAGGCCTTGTTTGGGGATTTCGGAATTACTACTATCAATTTATTTATCTGAAATACTCAGCTGAATTCGGAGATTAAATAGGGCTGTGATCGTGATTCGTGAATCGTTGACTAATGCGGGCCGGGTCGGAATTAGTTGATAAATGGGCCGGGTCTAATCCAGTTGGCAAATAGGCCGTGCCATAATGTAATGAGCGGAATTAGTAATTCTTTAATTATTAAAGTTGATTTTAATTATAATATGTACGGAATTAGTAGCATTTGTTAATTCTAATATGTACGGAATACGTATATATACGCATTCAATTACCTGATTTTCTCTAACTACATTTATCTATGGTACAATTCTTTATGAACGTCTTTGTTTGGCAGCTTTGGAGAGTGATCTGATTTTTATTTTGTAAAATTTTATATTTATGTGTCGTTCTACTATTTAACAAGGAAAGTAATAAGAATCTTGAGAAAAAATAAAATTTATAACTATTCAAGATCTTTATTTTCCCAATCCTATTTTTTTCCTAGATATTTTTTCTTAATTGAACGATTCTCACGTATTTTGATATTTTATAAGTACTACTATTTTATTAGTCTATGAAAATAAAACTAAAATAGTTGAAATTATTAAGAAGAATAATAACAGTAAAATAATAATTATCAGTTATTTAATGTTAATAATGAGTTATCAGTTAATAATGATTGGGCATGCCTAACATTTAGTCTATCACATCAATTAGTCAAGATAGTCATTTTTTATATATCACGGAATTTTAGATGCCATTGTTGTGAATGAAAATCAAAATGAAAAAAGAGAATAAATTTTTTATCCTAATATACGAAGATAACGTCTTGATTGAAACAAGCCTAATAAGATATGATCGACTAACGAGAAAGTACATCTCATTATCTCGATGACGGAAAGTTTTCATTTTATCGTTATAGATTTTCTTTGACATGAGACATCAATGATGATTTATTATTTCACCTCAATTTTTTGTATACGTGAAGAATAATAATATCTTGCATAAATACCATTAGCTTTTTTATATTTGTTTTTAAATAAATTATTATTCCGATGGAATTGAATAATTGATATTGATATAAGCTAATGGTCATGGAATTAATAATTGGTGTAACCTAATAAGTGAAGGATGGAATTGATATGTTTAAAAGAATATGTATAACTGATAAGCTTAAAGAATGAAATATTATAATGGAAAATGTGATTTATTTTATTACAGATAAAAACTTAGTAAAAGTAAAATATGATTAATTTATGTGAATAATTAAAATCTAAAATAGAAAAATAATACTAGTATTAATCAGAGAGGGAATAATTTCAGTTAAGGTCAAAAGTTTAGGGAGTTAAATATAGTATACGAAAGTAGGAGGACTAAGTTGTAAATATCACAGCTTCACTCAAGGTTTCTCGATTCGAAGAGTGGGCGTCTAGATATATATATACGCAAACGCTTCGTTTTATGACTTTATCTCTCTCTCTCTCTCTACAATTCTCTCCAAACTCTCTTCCCCACAAAAGCAAACTACACAGTGTTTATGCAAAAACTCAGAGCTCCCACCAATATCTAACAATTAATCTTATAAACCGACCTCAATTTTATGTGTTTCTCCTCTTTTCCTGAACCCCTTTTGATTCTGGTATAAAATACGATGTCGAAATTGTATTTTATTGCCTGAATTCGTGCCACATTCGATCCCCATTCTTATTTTTGTTTCAAGTTGCAAGCTCCATTGTTCCATCTGCCTTGGCACTGCGTCACGGGTGAATATTTGATCAAACGAACCCTAGAAAAGAGGGGAACTTCAGTATTTAACGTTCTTAGTGTCCAGAATTCGGCGGGGGCGTTTTTTACATGAGCAGAATGGATTATAAATTGAGTGATGTTTTTTGTGTTATGTTTGCGTGTTTTGTTTTTCTGTGTGATTCTGGAGCATGGAGAGCTAAACATTTTAGGGTTTTGTTTCTCAATGCTACAGTGTGATCCGCATGGGAGATGTTTGCTCTGGGTTTTGGAATTATAGAGTGATTAAAGAACTTGACAGGTACAATTACGTTTTGTTAGGTTATTTGTTAATTTCAGTTTTATGTTTTTGATTTATTTATATTTGAGCAATCTCGATCATGTAATTGTGTGGAATTTAAGTTTTTGTTGGGCATAAGTATCTAGTGTAGTAGTTTGTTATCATTCTTATGCTTGTGGATGCTCCCATGTTAAGTTTATTTTGCTTAATATACCCGAATTGGCCATGTATGCTATTCTTTTGTGAGAGCTTCTAGCAAAAGCATGGTCCAGGGTCAGTGATTAATTGACGTAATATGGCCCGGGTTTGATTGGTTTACTTACTAGCTGTTGGTTGTGTAGTTGTAGAGATGTGAGATGTAGTACTATTAGATTGTGGCCAATAATCTTATCATACATGAGTAGTTTTTGGCCCAATAGGTTTATATTGATATCTTCTCCAAAAAGAGGCGTGAACGCAAAAAAAAAAGCTAAACTGATTGACAGAACACTGGTAACTACATGTGTTGCATTTATAAGAACTTGCACTAACTACTAGTGGATGCACATTTCACTGATGCTAAAGACGTTGCAGTCATCCTTCTGTTCAGTGATATAGCATTTCCAAAGATCCCAAGAGATTAATGGTTATGATTGTACAAACTTTTTGGAACTTGAAATAATGTAAGATAATAAGTCAGTGGTGAGGTAATAGACTGAATCAGTACAGCTATAAGGAAATCTCTATCTAAGTAGTTAAGTTATAATTGTCAGAGACAGTGCTAGCTAGTCCATTTTCTCTTTTCTTGTTAGTACGTAATAACAATGAGGTGAAATAACTGTCTGGTGCAGATCCTCTATGCTTTGGTACCTCTCCAACTAATTGAGTGATAGATTTGAGGTCAATATATATTGTGCCTTTTACTCCTATATCACTGTTGAATATTAGATTTTGTCTTTTAAATTATGTACACTTATGTTGTGTAGTTAAGAACGCAGTGGTCCTGATCCTTTTTTCCCTGCCCCATATTACCTTACTATGATTATCGCCCTTTGATATTTTCTTTCATTATGCTGTTTGGAGTAAGTAGATTACCATTGTGTGGTGCACGGTTGATACTTTCCTGACTGTTTTAGCTATTTTAAGAACGCTGAGCATAACCATATAACCTTCTCAGGACATATGGCTCTCAGGAAATATATCCCCAGTGGTAATGCAACTCCTATCAATATTAAATCCTTGAGTTTCTCTAACAAGGTGGTTGGAAAAGCCAATGAGGCAGATTTGCAGAGAAGACCCACTGAAGCTGATGTGGATATTGACCTCAGAGAGGTATATTTTCTTATCATGCATTTCCTCTCAGCTGGACCATGCCACAGGACTTATGGGCAGTTCTGGAATGAACTGTTGGAGCACCAACTTTTACCTAGAAGATATCATTCATGGTATTCACGTAGTGGCCTGCCCAGTGGAAATGAAAATGATGATGGCATATCATTTCCCCTAAGTTATAATAAGTTGGTGGAAAGGTAATTACTGCTCTTAAAGCTTTTCATATTTTTTCCCTGCTTGGGGTTACTATGGTTTGAGTCGTTTTACAAGTGTGATTGAACTAATTTGTAGGCATCCTCATGTTGAAAAAGATCACCTGGTAAAGCTTCTGAAACAGTTACTCCTTGGTGCAGTTGCTCATACACAAGATGTCATTGGTGAAAATATAGTGAATGCAGCTAGTGTTCCTACACTTCTAGGAACTGGATCTTTTTCACTTTTGGCCAGTACGTATATATAGCTTGTAGTGTATGCTTCTTTTACAATTTTAATGCATCAGTTTTCAAGTTCTCTTTCCTTTGGGTATGCTACTTTAACATCAAGGTTTTGTTTCAAAAAAAATCAGTACTGATCAATGATTTCCATCTATTCAACTGAATTTTGTTAGAGAACAGTATTTCTTTCCTTGTGTGTTTTACAGCATGTTCTTAGGAGTAAATGTAGTAAGGATTGTCCACACCTGTATTTTCTTGTGACAGTTAGGTCATTTGGTTTTGCTTTTCCTTTCTCAAGGTGATCACAATGGGAGGGAAAACAAAAGTAGGCATCCCCCAAGCTACATGCGCTGGCCTCACAAATTGACTGGTCAAGTACATGGATTAAGTTTAAGGGAAATTGGTGGTGGTTTTACTAGGCATCATCGTGCGCCATCTGTACGTGCTGCTTGCTATGCTATTGCAAAACCGTCCACTATGGTTCAGAAGATGCAAAATCTTAAAAGTGTGAGAGGACATCGTAATGCTGTTTATTGTGGTCAGTCATCTTTAAGTGATTTCATTTTGCATTTTATTGTTATGCAGTTTTCTTACTTCTATCAGATTTTTCATCAGATCTATTCATTTCTCTGTTTGTACACATAAACATTTTAAGTTTCATTATACATAAACGTGCAATAAAATAGCGATCAGTGATATAGAGTACCAATCTCAAAGATATTCTTGCGTGCAGCCATTTTTGATCGATCTGGGAGATATGTGATTACTGGTTCCGATGATCGTCTTGTTAAAATTTGGTCAATGGAAACTGCATATTGCTTGGCCAGCTGTCGAGGGCATGAAGTGAGTCTTAAATTCTTACCCTTTTGTCCCATTCTCTCTCTCTCTCTCTCTCTCTCTCTCTCTTCTTCTTCTTGCTTTTATTGGATTGATATTTATAACTTTCTTTCAAGGGTGACATAACTGACCTGGCTGTGAATGTGAACAATACTCTGATTGCTTCTGCTTCCAACGACTGCATAATTCGAGTTGTAAGATTTTTATTTTAGCTATTTTCTTTACGCTTATTGTTTCTCAATACTGGCTGTATCATTGACCTTTTCCATAATTTCAGTGGCGCCTGCCCGATGGGTTACCGATCTCTGTATTACGAGGTCATACAGGAGCTGTCACCGCTATTGCCTTCAGTCCTAGACCAGGCGCTTTCTATCAGCTTTTGTCGTAAGTTCATATTTAATGATCTTGATTGTTTTGCCTTTTATTAGTCTTCTATAGTAAATTGCTTTATCCCACCTTTTACATTACACTGACCTTGATCATTATTTTATTTCTGTGACAGGTCCTCTGATGATGGAACTTGTCGAATTTGGGATGCTAGATATTCCAATACCGCACCACGTACATATTCACCAAAGCCTCCTGAGCCTTTAGCTGGTTTGTTGATGTTTATATGAATTTATTTTTTATGAGAAGATTCTGTGTATTACATTTGTGGAATAATTTGAGTGCTGTAGGGAGAAACAATGTTCCTACATCCAGCATCACTCAACAGACCCACCAGATTTTCTGTTGTGCATTTAATGCTAGCGGAACCGTTTTTGTGACCGGCAGCTCAGACACTCTTGCAAGGGTATATAAATAAATTGTTTTTGGCCTTACCATTGAAAACCACTTTGGCCAATATGATTGAGCTCAATATACTTGACATGAATATTCTTGAAACATCTGCTGTTGCCTTACGGGTGGCTGATCTTTTCAGGTGTGGAATGCCTGTAAACCCAGCACTGATGATTCCGAGCAACCCAACCATGAGATAGATGTCTTATCTGGTCATGAGAATGATGTAAATTATGTACAGTTCAGGTTTGTTTGAGTTGATAACTTTTCTTGTGTGGATTATTTATCAAGTTTTATTTAGTGATTTTTTTCCCTCTGAAATGCAGTGGTTGTGCAGTGGCTGCTCGTTTTTCCTCATCAGATACCTCAAAGGAAGATGCATTACCAAAATTTAAAAATACATGGTTATTGTCTCCCAATTTTATACTGCATTTTTATTGAAAAGTGCTCTCTTATATCTAAAGGATTTTCCTTTTGCTCAATTTGCAGGTTCAATCATGATAATATAGTTACTTGCTCTCGTGATGGCAGTGCAATCATTTGGATGCCAAGATCACGGAGATCACATGTGAGTTTCTAGCCATTTAAACTGTATCATCTTGGTGTTGTTCAACTTTAGTTCGTTATGGTTATTTATTTACCCACTTGACATATTGCACCTCGTTCTTAGGGAAAAGCTGGAAGGTGGATTAGAGCATATCACCTTAAAGTTCCTCCACCTCAAATTTCCCCTCAAGCGCCCCGAGGAGGTCCACGTCAGAGAGTTCTTCCTACCCCTCGGGGTGTCAATATGATTGCATGGAGTTTAGATAATCGTTTTGTTCTCGCAGCTATCATGGGTATGTTAGTAATGTGGTTTACTTTGTATTGTGGAATCAGAAAATACAAGTATCTGGTGCTATTAATTTTGTTATGAATTCTTATTTGATAGATTTCATCACAAACTCAATGAAATGGCTTCAAGACATTCATGAAGCTATGTATTAATTCACATAATTATGTTCACTCGTTCTTGGCTTAAGACTTCATGTATCCTCATTGCTCACTGTCACTGTTCAAGTTGTTTAAGCTAATTGTTCTTGAATATATGTTAGACTGGATTCCTAAGAGAGGACGTTTTCCATCTTTCTTCATTTTATTTGTTCTGGGGGTGTCTTAGTTGGCTCTTAAGCAGTAGATTTCATCCTTAAAGAAGTCTGGGTTGATGTACTGCTTCACTCTAGATACTCAACGTTCGATTGTCGCTTATGCAGGATTTTCATTTTTATGCAGATTGCAGGATATGTGTATGGAATGCTGTTGATGGTAGCTTAGTGCATTCACTGACTGGCCATACTGATTCTGTAAGTTATGCTGTTAATTCTTCCCACAACAATAATATTTATGCTTATGTTGTTGTATTTTGACTGCAGCAGGCTTCTGAGTTGCTCATGTCGTATTGTGTTCTGTTTACATCCTTTTCGTTCTATATTGACTTTTATTGTCATTGTACTGTACTATTGGGCATTTTATGGTTATCTTATGTGAATCTTGTTCCTCATTTTAGACTTATGTACTGGATGTGCACCCATTCAATCCTCGAATAGCAATGAGTGCAGGATATGATGGGAAAACAATATTATGGGATGTGAGTTTGAAATATATATATATATATATATATATATATATATATATATATATATATATATATATATATATATATATATATATTCTTGTAATCTTTTCTCACAAAGCTCCTTTTACCAACTACTCACACCTCAGCTCATGTTATTATTGCCTTATATCTGCAGATATGGGAAGGTACACCAATTCGCACATATGAAATTGGCCCATTCAAGCTAGTTGATGGAAAGTTTTCATCGTGAGTTAATATTCCTAGAAGAAACTTAAATCTTGTTTTTTATTCATTTTGTGTGTATTCTGAGTTCTGATCCATCGTTAAAAAGAGCATCGACGATGAGTGAAATTAAGTAAGATACTTTTGTGCAAGTAACATGCATATGCCCATTGCAATACCTTAATGCCCGCTATGATGGCTTCAGAAGTTTCTGGTCTATTTCTTTTTGTTTTATTCCGGTTACTACTTCTATAGTGTGTTTGAACAAGGTTAAGTTGTCAAATATTTTTTTATTTAGAAATTCATTAATTGGAGAAGATGTTTTTTGGCTTTGTCATTATGTTCAACGAATCTAGAGTTTTGTGACAAACATGAAACAACCTGCAGCCATCTCTGTGTTACTAAATGCTGATTGGAATGTGATTTTCTTTGGTCATCCAGAGATGGGACATCTATAATTCTGTCTGATGATGTTGGCCAATTATATATTTTGAGCACTGGTCAAGGTGAATCACAGAGAGATGCTAAATATGATCAGGTACTGTATATATTTTACATTTTTTTGTGTATCCTCAACTGATTCAGTTACTGACTGTATTCTTCATAAATAGTTCTTTCTAGGGGATTATAGGCCTCTTATTCATGACACACATGGAAATGTTCTTGACCAGGTTGGTGTCTGCAACTTCTACTATGCAATCTTCTGGAATCTTATTATCTTCAATATATTTTTTTATTGTTTTTCCACTTCAATCTTGACTCTGCCTTAGTTACCAGGGAACCTCTACTCATTTTCGCAATCCTTAAAACATGCAACTTTTTTTTGTTGATGGACGTTAAATGTGGGCATTATTCATATCGCAAATACATGTATCATATGTGACTGTTATATTGCTAATTGAGTGATGCTTGCTTTATTAATACAGGAAACACAGCTCGCTCCTTATCGGAGAAATATGCAAGATCTCCTGTGTGATTCTGGTAAACTGACCTCTCTGATAGTACATTTTTGTTATAATATACTTATGAGTATTTTATTGTTGTAGTGCTTTTCACCGTGTTTCTTTCTATTTGGCTGCATAAGGTATGATACCATATCCGGAACCTTATCAGAGTACTTACCAACAACGACGGCTTGGTGCTCTTGGAATTGAGTGGCGCCCATCATCTTTAAGATTTGCTGTTGGGCCAGATTTCGCTCTGGACCCAGATTTCCAAATGCTTCCCATTGCAGACTTGGAGACATTAATAGTTCCACTACCTGAGTTTGTTGATGCAATGGATTGGGAACCACCAGTTGAGATTCGTAGTGATGATAATGATTCAGAATATAATATGGCAGAGGACGACTCATCTGGATGGGAGCAAGCAAGTTTAAATTTGGATTCTGATGAGTTAGAAAGCAGCTCCGAGAACAGTGAGGTTGAGGACTTGCTCCGAGATGACCATCGTAGATCCAAGAGAAAGAAGCAGAAGGTAAAGGTGATCTCTCTGCTAAATGCAGACCAGGACTTCTGAGTTATTTTTCAAATCTTATTGCTTTAGGATGGGTGAAGTGACGTATTTGCTGTGAAAGTAAAATGCTGAATGTGAGTTTGTGAGCTTGGGTGGCCACTTTGGTTTTTAATTGTTTTGTTTGTTATTCTTTTCAGGTGGAGATTATGACATCTTCCGGGAGGCGTGTGAAGCGGAGAAATTTGGACCAGAGTGATGATAGTTCAATTAGGAACAACCGCACTAGGAAATCACGGAATGGAAAAAAAACTAAACGTAAGAAGTCCTCATCAAAGTCAAGGCCTCAGAGAGCAGCTGCTAGAAACGCACTTCATTTGTTCTCTCGAATAACAGGGGCATCTACAGATGGAGATATAAATGGCTCTGATCACAATTCATCTGAAAGTGAATCTGCACTGCAGGACTCAAGCTTTGAAAGTGAAGAATCAGATGCATCCTTGCCAAATGAGCGGTATGAAAATCTTAAGGGGAAAGAAATATCATTGAACCATGCAGTGAGCACAGAGCAAACTCATCCTGAATCTCATTTGCCTGGAAACAGGAAGAAGTTGATCCTGAAATTACCAAACCGCGACTCAACTAAATTTGCTTCCCAACACAACATCGGGTTGAATGGGCAATACGCTGTAGCAAGCTCATCATCGAGAAATTTTCAGGAAGTCAACACAAATAAATATTCTGAAGAGGACTGTCACTATGTTGGTGTTGATGGTCATAAAGGGAAGAGAAGCCATATGGATCTTCTTAGAGGATGCGAAGATGGTTCAATTACTTGGGTAGGAGCCAGATCTCGCACCTCTAAGAGGTTGAAGATTGGAGAATCTTCAGCATCAGGTTTATTTTCGAGATCTGGTCCACTTCGTCATCACGAAATTCACACAGAAAATACTGCAAATGACCTTTCAACATTTCCAGAGGACAATAGTTCAGAGCACCCAACTTTTGGGATCCAAGGTCATGAAGGAAGTTTAGAAGATAAGACAGAGATAACTTGCGAGGTTAGTGCACCTGGAAGTTCAGAGAGAGCAGAAAATGTCGTGGGACCCTTGGCATTGCATGAGGTGAACGATGGTGGTGCTTCCTCAAGTCAGTGCCATGAGGTTTGCAATGGCTCAACGATTCCTTCTGTCGCCTACATAAATGAGACTGAGACTGAGACTGAGAATGGACTCAAATTGAAGGAAAATGGTGTTCAAATCCCAACAAAGTTGCGAATTAAGTCTAGTAGTCTTTCAAGAGATATTGTTGATAATAAGCCTAGCAGTCTTTCAATAGATATTAATAATGATCCCAGAAAAGCAATTGCAGGAGATACTGCCATGCCATGTGAAAGCAAGGATGCAGAAAATAATTTGGATGTACCAGTTTCTGGCGAAGACAAAATAGACATGCCTTACTCTGAAAACAAAGATCAATATGGAGGACTAGGATCAGATGGTCCTATAAATGGATCTTCATCCAAGTCTGAGTTCGAAGGCTCACCAAAATTGGATTCACCTAAAAGGATGTTTACAGCCGTTTATAGAAGGCTAAAGCCTTCAAGAGGTCGGAGTAATCCAGAAGGGGACTCTGGTAGTATGGGACCAAGCACGTCGAATACTGGAAACCTTGATGAGATTGAGGTTCCTCGAGAATGTATTCGTAAGGCCAGGTCTATCCGGGTGAGATCAACTGCTCGTGATCTAGCCTCATCAGTAGGCAACTTCACATTTATGGAACCCCATGATAATTCTGAAGATACATCGAATGATGTTGCCAAGGCTTCTCCAAGCAGAGGCGAAGATAACTCTTCGGGAGACTGGAAATCATTACCCAGAAACTCCACTAGATTAAGATCCACAAGAGCCAAGAGAAGCAGCAATTATACTTGTGGCAATAGTCCTCCAAGGAAATCAAACCAGACTGGAAGAAGCTCCTGGTTAATGCTGTCTGCTCATGAGGAAGGGTCTCGGTATATCCCTCAACGAGGGGATGACGTTGTGTATTTGCGACAGGTAGATGCGTACTTCTTTTATTCCTCACATTGTTATAAATTTATATTTGTTGGTTCTTAATAGCTCTGTAATCATCTCACCGAACTCTACCTCCAGGGCCATCAAGAGTACATAGATCACATGCAGGTGAGGAATCCGGGCCCTTGGGAAACTATTAGGCGGAACATACAAGCTGTGGAATTTTGTAAGGTTGAGAAGCTCGAATATGCAACGCTTCCTGGTTCTGGAGAGAGCTGCTGCAGAATGACCCTTAAATTTGTAGACCCTACTTCCGATGTAGATGGCCAATCATTTAATCTGACTCTACCAGAAATCTCTGGTTTTCCGGATTTTCTGGTTGAGAAAAGTAGGTATGATGCATCTATGGCAAGAAATTGGACCTCTAGAAGTAAATGTCAAGTATGGTGGAAGAATGAGGGTGAGGAAGATGGGAGTTGGTGGGAAGGTCGAGTTGTAAGCATCAAGGCCAAATCTCCTGAATTCCCAGACAGTCCATGGGAAAAGTATGCTGTGAAGTACAGAAGTGAACCTGGTGTACATAATCACAGTCCCTGGGAACTCCACGATTCCTGTACTGACATGGAGCAGCCTCAGATTGACGAGCGTATAAGAAAAATGCTCATTAATGCTTTTAGCAAGCTGGAGAAGTCCGGATACAAATCTCAGGTAGAGAGATCCTCCTTTCCATGTGAAAGAAGTGAATTTATTTATTAGAAGAACGGATCAAATAATTGTAACACCCTTTGTGGCTTTGCAGGATTATTATGGGGTTAACAAGCTAAAGCAAGCTTCTCAAAAGACTAAATTTATTAACAGGCATGTCTTTCTCTATTTACCTCATCTGTATTCACTTCCTATATACACTTTTATGTTCCATGTGCTACTATATCATGTATGTTTGTGGTCGCCCGTGCTCCCTTTGGATGTATTATAATTGGACATCACTCAGCAGGTTCCCCGTCCCCTTGTCTCTTGAAGTCATTGAGTTGAGGTTAGAGAACAATTACTATAGGAGTTTGGATGCGTTGAAACACGATTTTGAAGTTATGCTGTCGAATGCGGAGTCATATAGTGGGAAAAATGTGGAGCTCTCGTCAAAGCTGAGACGGCTGTCGGACTGGTTCCATAAGATCCTAGCAGCTTTATAGTCGTACGGAGCACAGTTTTGTAGAGAATGTAGTCAGCATCTCATATAAATTTGTATATAATCTCTCTCCCTCTGTAATAGGTATGCAGTTGAGGAATCTTATAGAATTGGAGGGGAAGGAATACCAAAATTTAGAGACTGACTGCTGCTGGAAATTGATAGCAGGCGATTCGTTCTTTCTTCCTGTATAGTCTCAAATATTTAAAGATCACACTTAAACATTTTCTCTAATTTAGTTCATACTTTTGTCTTGAATCATTTCAGCATTTGATTCTAACAATCAAAGAATGTGAGGAATAAAATTTACTATTATCAGCAGTCTGTAATTTATAAATTTAAAACGACATATCAACTTTAATAAAACAAGTCATTACTATTTCTCTTAAGTTTGTTTTATTAGCGTTGTTTCATACGTATAAACTCTTAATTCGCTTGAAATTTATCAGTATTTAAAAATGTCTCTCAAATTAAAACTACCATGATATGGATGTGACAAAAAACACAAAATAATGTACTATTGTTGTTATTATTGAAATTTAAGAATAAATAAAATTTAAATTTGTTAACCATTACTTCTCTCTCTTAGCCGTTTCTCTTCTCACCGCTCTCTCTTAAGCAACAATATCAAATTGCGAGAATGAAAAACAAAATCAATCAAAACAACTTCAAAACGAGGGAAAATACAAGATAGGATCGAAGCATTCCGTGAGGTTTGATTTCAGTATGAGACTGCATTTGAAGGTTAGTAAATTTTTAACAATCCATGATATTGTTTTTATTCTTCGATTTGCATGACAATATAAAAATTTCCAATCATAAATTTGTGCGCTTTGATATGATTTTTGAAATAAAATTAAGTTTTTAATTAGAATGAATAGATTATCAAAACTATCTTGAATCCAAAGTTGATGTTGGAGGAAGATTGCAGGAGATACCCTATAAGCTAGCCATGTTTTTCTGTGTAAATTACGTAGACGTTCATCTTGGCAAAAAATGTTAAATGGACGTAAATTCTCCTATTTTTTTAATAAATTTCTATTTTTTTCCATGATTTCTGAATACATACACGTTCATGTATTCCGAAATTTTCACTTATAGCTGGTGGATTTATAATGAATTGACCCTATTAATGCTTGAAGTTGAAGAAAATGACATATTTCTGATTCCTTTGTAGAATGGAAAGGCTAGTTGTGAAACGTTTCAATGGTAACAACCATCATCTAACAGTTCTTTCTCCCCAAATCTTGTATGGAAACCATGAAACTTTCAACCCTTCCTTCATGCACAAATACCAATCAATGTCTCTCAATAGCTGTGGTGGTTTGCTATCTTTCGATGATTTCAATGGCAACATTGTTCTTTGCAACCTAACAACTCAAGAGCTGAAACACCTCCCCCCTTCCAACGTGCCCTGCCCTCCCGGGATAACCCGGACCATCTCCCACGGCAGTGGATTCGGGTATGACCTCAAATCCAAGGACTACAAAGTCATAACCTACATGCTCCATTATTGGGAGGACGAGGAAGGCCACTACCTCGATGACACGACAAAAGTCGAGTTATACTCGCTTGGAAGCAATTCATGGAAGGAGATCCAGAGCCCTCATTCCATGATTTGCCCCAAGTCGGGCTCAGCATTTGTCAACGGGAGTTACTACCGGATGGCGTGCCTTGACTCGGGTGTCGTGGTTGAGTCATTTGATTTTTCTAGCGAGATGTTCTCGTTCTTCCCCTTGCCACCAAACATTGAGGGGTCGGACTGTGCCTTTCACCTTGTCAAGTTTGATGACTCGTCGTTGGGGGCTGTTGGGTACGAGAGGTCGGGCTCTACTAAGGCGTTCGAGCTTTGGGTGTGGAGAGAGGGGAAGTGGGGAAGAGTGTATGGTGTTGCTAACCTTTATCATGTGGAGAGGCCTTTGGGGTTGAGGAATGGAAGGTTGCTTTTTCTTGAAAGGAAAATGAGTGATCACTTAAGTCATTTGGTGGTTTATGATTGGATTACTAAAGAGTTGAAGAAACTTGAGATATATGACTATCCGGGTTATATGAGTATTAGTTCTTATGTTGAGAGTAGATTTGCATTACCGGATTCAAAGCCAATCAATTAATGTGTAAGAATTTTTACCTAGCTCATTTTCATTCTCGATATTACTTCTCTTATGATTTATTGCACAATTTTGGTTTTTGATGATCATCTTACAAATTCATTATTGCAGAGGAAGCTCGTTTTAGGTCTCGCGGACATTGGTGGGCACACATGTTGGGAGGGGCTCGTTTTAGGTCTCGCGGACATTGGCGGGCACACATGTTGGGAGGGGCTCGAGCCCCTACTAACTCTTTTTTAACCACTCTTTCTATAGGATTATTAGAATTTTATGATAATTTTTTATGTAGAAAGCTTTATCTATCAATCTACTTGCTCAGAAAATATTATATTGTGCAAGACAATTTAAAAACAAAAGATTTTTTTGTATAAACTGGTAAAGGGCAAGGTTATTATATGCTTTAGAGCTTAGTCCTTTTTGGATCGGAGCTAAAGCATGTAAAAATTTGTCATAAGCAGTGAGTTATGATATCATGTCAAAATGAGTAAATCAGAGGAGATTGTTGTCCAAATTTGTACTAATAAAAATGACAAAATTTTTAGCAATATCATATGGGACAAGAATCAGAGTCTCAAAATAACATATGCGATCTCAACGACATTTCTGACAGTATGTTGTTTGTGTTCACAAATTTGAGTTGTTTTAAAATCTGTAACTCTAAATTTTATTAATAGGAGTACCGTACCCTATAGATATATGCCAAGCTGTGAATATTTAAATATTACTCCATTTGATCCCCACATCAAAATGGTACACAAACCAAAATATTCATTCATCCAAAGCTTAGTCATGATCATAAGTCATAACAAACTCTAAGCCACTACTAAAGTTACAAATCTATTCAACAATTGCAAGCCAAATCCATTCCAAGATAGTAAAACACCACAAAAATCCCATACAATCTATATCTCTTATTATTCAAGCTACCAACACCCACTACTCAATGTAATTAATTTTCCAATACAATACCATTCAATCATGCTTTTGTACCACCACCAAACAAGCCCTTCTCCAAAACCCAATCTTGCATCATAATTTGAGAATTCAAAGGCTGATCAGTAGGCACAAGATGGCCAGCATTCAACACCACCACATTGCTGAACCTCTCCCACCTCTGCACATACCCCGCCAGCATCCCACCCACCCTCCACACCTCCCTCTCCGCCCCCATATACCCCCCAATCCCCTCCCACCTCATCTCCCTCACCCACGCCGCCGTCGACGTCGGCCCGTCCCTCAAATCCGTCTGCCCCTGATACAGAAGCACCCTCGTCCTCCTCACCAGCCACTCCACCATCGGCCTAACACTCTTCATTATGTCCTCGTGCATCGCCTCCGCCACCGCGGTGCTACATTTGGAGAAAGTGATGTTGCCCGGGACATGTAGGGCCCGCTTCACACCCGCGTCGTTCAGGAAACTGACTACCACGTTATTCGGGTAGGGGGCCAGTTTCCTGACATCATACAGTGTGGCGAGGCCCGACATATTTGTCAGCGTCGCCAGCACATCCGCTCTTGTGTCAGAAGCGTCGCTCCATTTCCGTCTCTTTATGAAAGAGACGGTTTCTAGTTGTAATTTTTCTAATTGGGCCTTTTGCATTTCGTTGATCAGGCCCAAATGGAAGGCTGTGATCGCGTGGTCTTGGACTTGGATTTCCGGGTCGGTTAGGCCGTTTCCAATGGCTATACCGGCAAGATTGATCCTCTTTTCGTAAGACAAGATTGCATTTTTTTTCAAGATGTAGTAGCCCAGCGCCGGCAGATATTTGCCGGCGTAGCTCTCGCCGGTGATGTAGATGGGCCGGGTTTTGAACGACTTGTCGAGGGATATGAATTTTGTGATAGCGACGTAAAGGTGGTTAGCGACGGAATTTTGGTCGCGGGGAATTTCATCAGATGTAGCAGCGATACTGAAACCGGTGCCGATGGGATTATCGAGGAAAAGTAGGCCAAACTGTTTGTTCCAAGAATTTGGATTCGGCTCGAGCTTTACTTGTTGGTTTACGAGCCATGGGCCCAGTTCGAAGTAGTTTGCGATCATTGAGGAGCACCCGGGCCCGCCTTGGAGCCAGATCAAGATCGGGGTTTGAGAAATTGGTGTGTTTTTGGGAGGGGATTGGGATTCGTAGTATGTGTAGAAGATGGCGGAGCCGGTGGTGGAGTTAACGGTTAGGTAGCCGGATTTGGTGGGAAGGGCTTCTTCCGGGTAGGTTATTGCGGAGGCGGAGGAGATGAGGATGAGGAGAAGGAGAAGGAGGAGGAGTGGTGGTGGAGAAGCCATGGATGATGGATATGAGAGAGTGTAGTGAGGTACAAGTGTGGTGTATGGTTTAATTTATAGAGTATGCTAAAAGAGCAAATTTAATTTCACTTCTTCATGTCTCTGACTTTTTTTTTTATTTTCATAGAGTTAATGAATTGGTATGCTTTTAGTGTTTGGGACAATTCAAATGAGTTTAGTAGGCTTGGAAAATCTGTCTTGGTTTTGAGTTATGATCTGGTTTGACTATTTTATTGTAGGAAATTGATTTTAATAAAGAAAAATGGATTTGTGAAATCACATGCATAAGATGGTTGACCTTTGAAAATAGTGGCAATTCACATGTATTTTCTTTTCATTTAATCAGTGATAGTACTATGTCAAAATCTTTGCTTTGATTTCGGTATCGAAGCAATAAATATAAAAAGAATAAATTATGATGTTGATGAACAACTTGGCTTTGGGAATGCAGATGAAATAATGAACAATAATATTGAAAAGTAATGTGTAGAGTCTGTAAGTAAAACTGTAGAAGTGTTTTTCATTACATTTAATAAATTATTATATTCAATATTTCTCAATCTTAAAACAGTAAATTTATGTTAACAAATTTAGTACACCTAAAAACTGGTTTATTTGAGAAAAAATGATTTATTTATGCATTTAATTAAAATATATGAACGTATATATAGTACATGGAATGTGCATAATATTATGGTCATGTATTAATAATTTGTGTATAAATTTTTTACTTTTATTGGAACTTTAAAATATAACTAATACATACTTTAATTCAAATTTGAAAAGCAATAAAGAGGTAATTCAAATATAAAAATAAAAAATTGAAAATGAGATTAAAGGCTAATAAGTCTTTTTAACTTGTCCACTAACTTATATTTATTATTTTAATATATAATTAATACATCAAATCATTAATATAATCTTATTTTGGTTGTACAAAATTTTGTTGTTTATCATCACTCATCTTAAAATCCTAATTAATTAAGAAAACTGAAAGGCATTTCAACTCTAATTATATGTAGAAAATTAGTATGTACTCCCTCTGTCCCTAAAATATATGCACTATTTCATTTTTAGTCCGTCCCACATGAATATGTACTTTCTAATTTTGGAAAGTCTTTTCTTTCTAGTGAAGTAAAACTCATTCTCCACTAACAATACTTTATTTACCTTTTCTTTCTATCTCTCTCTTACTTCACCAATTTTACATTAAAACGATAAAACTTGTGCCGACCTCAAAGTGCATATTCTTTGGGGACGAGGGTATTTTATAAATAAGATTAGTACAAATATGTTTAATAAAATCGTGCAGCGTGAAATAAACCAAAAAAAATCGTTGATTGACGGCAGTGGTGACGTACTAGAGTGTGTTGATTGTAAAAAAACATAGAATAGGAAAAAATTAAAGAAAGGTATGCAATCATGCATGTTCTATTAGTCAATAAATTGGAATTAAATTTAATTAAGTGTAAAGAATGGGGGCTGACCAACTTACGTAATGTTATGGCCTCATTAACTGCATCGTAATTCTTAGTACAGTATATATCTTCCAGAAAAGAAGTCACTAGTTTGAAATTTACTTGAAGGAATGAATTTTACACGTGCTGCAATTCACATATACTCCCTCCGTCCTCAAAGAGTATGAATTTTGAGTTCGACACGAGTTTTAATGCATTATTGGTAAAGTAAGAGAGAGATATAGAAAATGTTTTTTAAGTATTGTTAGTGGAAAATGAGTTTCGTCTCATTAGAGAGAAGAGATTTTTAAATTTGAAATGTTCATACCCTATAGGGACGGATAAAAAAAGAAATAGTGCATACTCTTCAGGGACGACTGGGGGAGTATCAAAATTCATTGAAAATGTTGTAAGTAAAAATTTAATGCATTTCTTATTCAATTTTTTCTTTTCTAAATCTTTAATCTTTAACCCAGTTAAAAACCAGAAAGGACTATATTATCCTACGCTAAAAAATTATTTTGAAATATAGAAAATCGTGAACTGCAGCTATAATGAATTAATTCTCAATGAAAGATTGATGAATTTAATGAAAATGGAATTTTCGAATTCATGGATTGAGAATGTGCTAGTTTTCAGTTAAATATTTCGTTTGGTTGATAATAATAAAATAATGATTTTGAAGTTGACCAGCATGAGATTGAGCCGACGGTTTTGGACCATGCATTAATTTTTCTAGAAAAAGGGAGAGGCATCACCCCTCATGGTGGTTGAGTCCTCTCATAGTAATTAATTAAAGGAACATACACATTGACATTTTTGCAATTATTGGCTAAATTTTGAGGGAGCATGCCAAAAATGACTTTATAAAAGTATAGAAAGAAATGTGATCCATCCCCACTACAATTATGTCAATGGTGGAGAGGGAGAGAGGTGGGTGGGTGGAGTCAAGGTTGAGGCTTTTATAATTCTTTGTTGAAATCGTACTTGGTCAAATGATTTTTGACTAATAATAAATGTTACAAGACATTTAATTTTGTGAAATTAAATGTAATAACGCCGATCTACGTTTCGAGTAGATGACCGTAGTATATTCATTTTCTCAAATCCGATTCCCGGTGAGTGAGAAATAATATATTAAAGTTGGTCATAATAAAGCTAGAAATGAGCTATGTGAAAAGACTATGGGATTAATTAACTAAGTGTTAATTATCCCACATCGGGAATGATAGACTTCTTTGATGAAGTATTTAATCAGATGAATTATCATGTGTTATAATTCTGATGATTCCGACCCCTGGCTTCTCAACTTCTTCATCAACAACCCCGTGGGTGTTTGACAACCCCTTCGGGACGGTTACCGGATTCACCTCGAGTGGATCGGTCGGTTCCACTTTTAGTGGTTCCATTGGATCCTTCATTGGGTCGAGTGTTAGGGCCTTCGGGCACGGCACGAGTGCTGGACTCTTCGGGGTCAACACGGGTGCTAGCTCCTTCGGGGGCAGCACGGGTGCTGGACCCTTCGGGGTCGGCGCGGGTGCTGGATCCTCCGGGGTCGGCACGGGTGCTGGATCCTTCGGGGTCGGCACAAATGCGGGGGGCTCCATGCTCCACTCAACTGTGGGGGCTACTGTGCCCCAACCAATTGTTAGCTCCTACGGGGGCAACGGACTTGGTCTCTTTCATAGGACAAGCTCGGCACCAATGGCACCAAGGATGATGCCACCCGCCGAGAAGCCGTCGAAGTTCACTAGAACGGACTTCAAGAGATGGCAACAGAAAATGTTGTTCTACCTAACACCGTTGGGCGTCGTGAACTTTCTCAAGGAGAACGAGCCAACCCCGCCAAGCGAGGACGAGGCACGTGTCGAGATGTACGTCGAGTATGACGCCTGGCGCAAAGGAGACTATCTTTGTAAAAACTTTATTTTAAGTGCTTTAGATGATAGTCTCTATAACGTGTATTGTACTATTCCCACATCAAAACAAGTGTGGGAAATGCTAGATAAGAAGTACCGTAGTGATGATGCGGATACTAAGAAATTTGTAATAGCCAAGTACTTGGACTACAAAATGGTCGACTCACGACCGATCATGGACCAAGTGCAAGAGTTCCAGCTGATCATCCTCGACCTCGCCGCCGAGGGAATGGCCCTGCCTGAAGCCTTCACGGCGGGCACGGTCATTGAAAAACTTCCACCCGGCTGGAAGGACTTCAAGAGCTACCTTAAGCACAAACGAAAGGAGATGAATCTTGAAGACTTGATCGTGAAGCTGCGCATCGAGTCAGACGTGCGCAAACGCGATGGTTTGGCTAAGGGCCATGGCCCATCTGTTGCTAAGGCCAATCTGTTGGAGCGGGGCGGTCCCTCCAACAAACGCTCCCGTCCAATTGCAAAGGACAAGGGCAAGAAGAAGCAGCTTGCGAGGAAGGTTGAAGGCAACTGCTACAACTGTGGCAAACCTGACCATTTTTCCAAGGACTGCCGCAAGCCGAAGAAGAAGCCGGCTGCCCACGTTGTTGAAAAAGAGTTCAAGGACTGGGATGAAAATGACCTTGTTGCTGTGGTCACGGAAGAAGTCAACCTTGTTGATAACAAAGGTGGCTGGTATATCGACACTGGAGCTACTGCCCACGTCTGTGCCGATAAGAGCAAGTTCGCCTCCTACACCGCTGTTGAAGAGAGGAAAATCAACATGGGGAATCAAGCCTCATCTCAAGTCCTCGGCATTGGAGACGTGATTCTCATGATGACGTCCGGTGTCACCATCACTTTGAAGGATGTGCTGCACGTCCCGGACATCCGCAAGAACCCAGTGTCAGGATCAATACTAGTGAATAAGGGATTTAAACCTGTATTTGAATCTGATAGGTTTTCTTTGTACAAGTTTGGAAAGTCACTCGGAAAAGGCTTTGTAACCGACGGACTTTTCAAGCTTAGTGTAGTTGTACGCCATGTTCCTAAGTTGTTGGCTAATAATAAGAATGCATCTACTTCTTCTTATTTGACTGAGTGTTCTAACTTGTGGCACAATAGATTGGGACATGTAAATCAAAATGTCATTAAAAGATTAGTAAGATTAGATTTACTAAATGCAAATGAAGTAGAAACTCAAAACAAATGTGAAACTTGTCTTGAGGCGAAAATGACTAAGTTACCGTTTCATTCGGTTGAACGGAACACGAAACCCCTTGAATTAATTCACACGGACGTATGTGACTTAAAATTGGTGCAAACGAGAGGTGGTAAAAAATACTTTATCACATTCATAGATGATTGTACACGATATTATTATGTCTATCTTTTAAGAAGTAAAGACGAAGCAATAGAAGCGTTCAAAAATTATAAGAACGAAGTCGAGAATCAACTTGGATGTAAAATCAAAATGATTCGAAGTGATAGAGGGGGTGAATACGTAGCCCCGTTTGAGGAATTATGCAACGCAAGTGGTATAATTCACCAAACGACTGCACTATATTCACCACAATCTAATGGTGTTGCAGAACGCAAGAATCGAACTCTCAAAGAGATGATGAATGCGTTACTGATCAGTTCGGGGATGCCCCAGAACATGTGGGGGGAAGCTGTTTTGACAGCCAACTACATCCTAAACAAAATTCCACGCAAAGGTAAGGATGTTACTCCTTATGAGCTGTGGGAATGAAGTCATCCTACAAATACCTCAAAGTGTGGGGGTGTTTGGCTAAGGTAATGGTTCCTCCGCCCAAAGAAGTTACAATCGGTCATAAAACGGTGGATTGTATCTTTATTGGGTATGCACTTAATAGTAGTGCATATCGATTCGTTGTCCACAAGTCTGAAATACCAACTGTGACCGTGGGAACAACAATCGAGTCAAGAAATGTTGTATTTCTTGAAAATATATTTCCTCGCAAAGACAAGGAAAATATTGCACCCAATTCTGAGACGAGAATTGAGGATGAAGCCACTAGTTCTAAATCAGTGGATGAAGAGCCTGAATCGCCCAAGCGAACAAGGCATGATCCAAACGATGCGGTACTAAGACGTGGTAGCAGGATCAGAACACCAAAGACATTTGGTCCTGACTATATTGCATTTATGTTGGATGAAGAACCAACATCGATAAAAGTAGCCTTTGCAGGCCCAGACGGATTACATTGGAAAGAAGTTGTTCAAAGCGAAATTGATTCAATTTTGCTAAACCACACGTGGGTGTTGGTTGATCTACCTGAAGGTGCTAAACCTTTAGGATGCAAATGGGTCCTTAAAAGAAAGTTTAAGGCCGATGGAACAGTGGATAAGTATAAAGCTCGACTGGTAGTCAAAGGCTTTAAACAAAAGGAAGAGTACGATTTCTTCGGTACCTACTCACCTGTAACAAGGATTACATCAATTCGAGTGCTTCTAGCGATTGCTGTTGTGCACAATCTTGAGATTCATCAAATGAATGTTAAGACTGCATTTTTAAATGGTGACCTTGAAGATGAAATCTATATGGAACAACCTGAAGGTTTTGTAGTACCTGGACAAGAAAAAAAGGTATGCAAGCTGGTTAAATCCCTCTATGGATTGAAACAAGCACCGTTGCAGTGGCACTTAAAATTTGATAACGTGATGTTATCAAATGGATTTAAAATTAACGAATGTGACAAATGTGTCTACATTAAGAACACTGATAATGGATATGTTATAGTGTGTCTCTATGTTGAAGATATGTTAATCATGGTAGTAACACCTAAGTGATTAACGACACGAAAGCCATGTTAAAGAGAAACTTTGACATGAAGGATATGGGTCTAGCCGATGTAATTCTTAGAATGAAAATTCTAAGAACATCCGAAGGAATCACATTAACACAATCTCATTATGTTGAGAAAGTATTAAAGAGATTCAACGCCTATGATGGCGTCCCGGCTAAGACGCCTATAGAGCTCAATGTTCACTTGAGCAAGAACAGAGGTGGGCCTGTTTCACAAGAAGATTATGCACGGGTCATTGGATGCATTATGTATCTTACTAATTGCACTCGACCTGATATTGCTTGCGCCGTGAACAAGTTGAGTCGTTATACGAGCAATCCAAGCGAAGATCATTGGAAAGCTCTTGTAAGAGTTTTGAGATATCTCAAGTATACTCAAAATCATGGGCTACACTTTTCGAGATACCCCCCGGTACTTGAAGGGTACTGCGATGCAAATTGGATATCCGATAACAAAGATTCACTTTCAACAAGTGGATATGTCTTTACTATTGAGGGTAGTGCTGTCTCGTGGAAATCCACGAAACAGACATGTATAGCGCGATCCACTATGGAATCTGAATTCACAGCTTTAGATAAAGTCGCGGAAGAAGCCGAATGGCTTAAAAACTTCCTTGAAGATAATCCGTGTTGGTCAAAGCCCGCGCCTCCAGTGTTAATTCACTGTGATAGTCAAGCCGCTATTGGGAGGGCAAACAGAGGCTTGTACAATGGTAAGTCTCAACACATTCGTTGACGACATAAGACCGTGAGACATTTGATCACAACAGGGGTGATTACAATTGACTAAAGGGTTAAATCGTGATCAAATGAATAAATTGCTAGAGGGAATGGGTTTGAAATCCACAAACTAAAGAATTGTCATAGTGGTAACCCAACCATGATGACTGGAGATCCCAAGAACTTGGTTCAATGGGAAAACTAAGCTATGAGCGTTCGTGTGAAACACTCATCTATATCTATTCCCTAGAGAGAAATAGAGTGTTGAAAAAAAAAACTTGCCTAGTGGTGAGGTTAAGTCTATGACTTTTAATGATTCCTAAAGGATCTCGTTGAGATAATGTTCTCAAGAAGAACGAGTATGGCAAGATACTCAACGAGGAATCACCTATGTGGTGTCCGCTTCAAACAATACACTTATGAATCCAAAGTGGTGTCCAAGGCCTGAAATGGACACAAAACGTGAGAACGGATGAGGTTGAGGTGTTTAAGTGTTAACATCATTGTCTCGGTGCACGCCGTGGAGGAATAGTTCAAAGCAACGCGCTACTAGTCCTCCTGTGTATCCGATGGTGTTGACTATGGATGGTTCAAAGCCAAAAACTACCTATCCTTATGCTTACATACCTCTTGAGGGTTGAGCTTGTGTCTGCATACATATGCATTTGGCAATTTCCACTCATGTGAGGGATTGTTGGAATCGTGCTTGGTCAAATGATTTTTGACTAATAATAAATGTTACAAGACATTTATTTTTGTGAAATTAAATGCAATAACGTCGATCTACGTTCCGAGTAGATGACCGTAGTATATTCATTTTCTCAATTCCGATTCCCGGTGAGTGAGAAATAATATATTAAAGTTGGTCACAATAAAGCTAGAAATGAGCAATGTGAAAAGACTAAGGGATTAATTAACTAAGTGTTAATTATCCCACATCGGGGATGATAGACTTTTTTGATGAAGTATTTAATCAGATGAATTATCATGTGTTATAATTATCGTGGAATAAGACGGGTGACAGAGCCCACACGCGCGCACACGCGCGCGCTGCCGCCGCCTACTCGCCCGCGACCCGCGCACCATGCACCGTGACCCGTGTCCCGTGTCCTGTGCCCATGCCCCGTGCACCGTGCACTGGATGCCTGGTGCCTTGTGCCTTGGATCTTGGCAATTGGTCTTTGGGTGGTCTTTGGGATGTTCTTTGGAGCTGGTCGTTGAACGTGGTTCGAGCCCCGCTTGTTCTTTTTAGACCACCCCAAACTCCACGCTATCCCCGACGGGTCCTGGTTCACGTCATGGTCCCGCTGGACCCCGACGCACAACAGGAGACAAAAGGTCCCCGCTGGACCCCGAAGCAGAACGGGAGACAAAAGGTCCCCGATGGACCCCGACGGGTCCATGGTGTATCCCGTCGTGTAGCGTGTCCAGGTGCGTCGTGTCTCTTCAGCTCCCACTGGCTAGTGCACCAGTCAATAACCCCCGGCGGTTACAGTCAAGCCATCATGGCACACATAATGGCTGTTGACTCCATCAATGCCCTGCAGGTGGACTTGACCTATAAATAGGCATGCATCCTCTGCATTCTAGAGATAACACTACACAAGCATTTTTGCATACTCCCTCTCTGCATAACTTCCCGTCGAAGCTCTGCCCCCGCCTCACTCCCGTTCGCCGGAGCTCTGTTGCTAGCGGTGCTGCTACTCCAGAGACGAAGCCATTTTATCTTTGGGGACGACACGCCAAACCGAGAGGACTACCGGGGCGTATCTCGTCTTGCGGAAAGAGGACTCCTCGACTCGGCTTACTGCTTTCCACAACATATTTCCGTGTAATTGTTCAGTTGTTTAACGTGTAATTTTCATTGTTTTCTTTTCCTTGTATTTTTCGCCCTGCAAGACTTGTATCTCACGTTTAATCAACATTCTTAAGATCGAATTAAGAAAAAAAGAACAATACTCATTGGCAGGGGCGGATCTACACTATAAGAGGATAGGGCTTAAGCCCTTGCCCATTTTTTTTTCTATTTATAAATTTTTTAAAAAATTTAAAAATCATGTTAAGCCCTTATTAAGGTGATGCTAATGTAGAACAAATTATCTTGAAATAATTAATAGAAAGGGCTGAGATTAATGAAAGAAGTAAAAATTTGCAGAGCATTAACAATGGTGGATGATTATTGTGAGGAAGAAGATGACTTTAAAATTAAATAATACATATAGAGTTACAGAAAATTAA